>NC_091455.1:15044939-15252809 GCF_027789765.1 Dendropsophus ebraccatus
TCTCTTCCTTCCCTTCTCTTCCTTCTCTTCCTTCCTTTCTCTTCCTTCTCTTCCTTCCCTTCTCTTCCTTCCCTTCTCTTCCTTCTCTTCTCTTCCTTCTCTTCCTTCTCTTCCTTCCCTTCTCTTCTCCCCCTTCTCTTCCTTCTCTTCTCCCCCTTCTCTCCCTTCTCTTCCTTCCCTTTTCTCCCTTCTTTTCCTTCCCTTCTCTCCCTTCTCTTCCTTCCCTTCTCTCCCTTCTCTTCCTTCCCTTCTCTCCCTTCTCTTCCTTCCCTTCTCTCCCTTCTCTTCCTTCCCTTCTCTCCCTTCCCTTCTCTCCCTTCTCTTCCTTCCCTTCTCTCCCTTCTCTTCCTTCCCTTCTCTCCCTTCTCTTCCTTCCCTTCTCTCCCTTCTCTTCCTTCCCTTCTCTCCCTTCCCTTCCTTCCCTTCTCTCCCTTCCCTTCCTTCCCTTTTCTCCCTTCCCTTCCTTCCCTTCCTTCCCTTCTCTCCCTTCCCTTCCTTCCCTTCTCTCCCTTCCCTTCCTTCTCTTCTCTCCCTTCCCTTCTCTCCCTTCTCTCCCTTCCCTTCTCTCCCTTCTCTCCCTTCCCTTCTCTCCCTTCTCTCCCTTCCCTTCTCTCCCTTCTCTCCCTTCCCTTCTCTCCCTTCTCTCCCTTCCCTTCTCTCCCTTCCCTTCTCTCCCTTCCCTTCTCTCCCTTCTCTCCCTTCCCTTCTCTCCCTTCTCTCCCTTCCCTTCTCTCCCTTCTCTCCCTTCCCTTCTCTCCCTCCTCTCCCTTTCCTTCCTATGAGTTATTTTTCTTTCAAATCTACTGGTTTGAGAAAGTTCTATAGATTTGTAAATGACTTCTATTTGTCCCCGGTCATCCAGTCCTTATCAGCTTATATAACTTGGGCTCTTAGTAGTTTTATGTGTTGCATCTGATGCTGGCCCTTCCTGTAATTCTGGAGTATTTCATCTATAAGTGGGTCTGTCTCTGGGAATGAGACGTTTAGAATATTCCTCCATTAATGAGACTGGATGGTTTTGGCATGAATTTAAGAACTGTTTTACGATGGTCTCTATAAACTCCATGACCACATCCGGCTCTGGTATCCTCTCATACTTCACTCTGAATTTCCGCATTAGACATACAGGATGTGATGAATGTTTATCTGATATACAGAGTCATGAGCGCACCAGAGAATGATTCCACCTTTGGGTTAGACAAGGTGCAGTAACCTGGAGTTTCTAGGCTTAGGCAATTTGCTTCACTGTAGATGACTTCTTGACAGGCGGATTGTCCTGATTATCTGTAGGGTAGCTATCCCACGCGTAGGCAAGGTTTTCCCAGGTGACCATTACCCCACCTCTGGATTGAGCACTGCATAGCTTCTATCTCACACAACTCTAACAGAATATCTTGTCCCTCTAACTCCAACTAACAGAAGACTAGAAGACCCCTTAGTAGGGCCCTGGCCTTGGGCCAGGCCCAGGTGTAGACCACAGCAAGGTCTCTGAGTTTTATGCCTGTCTCTGTCCACCATCCAATACAGAAGACCCTCCCACTTGGAACTAATTAGTTTATATAGGGGTTACCGGGACTAACTTCCTATTAGTGGGGAAAGTGCTAGAAAGAGTAAAGTGGAAGAGTGTGAGGCACCTAAGCCAGTAATTGAACAACAGATAAACAGTGAACAAAGTCAACACTTTGGGCTCCGTTCACACGGAGTAAAACTGGCAGAATTCTCTGCTGCGGAATCCCGCCAGCCTCCGTGTCATAATGGCAGTCTATGGGAGGCTCGGGCACCTGGGGGCAGTGGTACAGTTAATTAGAGGGGAAGTGGTACAGTTAATTGGGGGCAGAGGTACCGTTAATTAGGGGGACAAATGTACAGTCAATTAAGGGGCAGTGGTACAGTTATTGGCCAGTATTACAGGTAATTAGGGGCGGTGACAAAGTCTATTAGGGGGTAGTATTACAGTTAATTAGGGGGCAGTATTACAATTAAATAGGGGGCAGAGGTACAGTTACTTAGGGGGGCAAAGGTACAGTCAATTAAGGGGCAGTGGTACAGTTAATTAGGGGACATTATTACAGTTAATTAAGGGGCAGTGGTACAGTTAATTAAGGGACATTATTACAGTTAATTAAGGGGCAGTGGTACAGTTAATTAGGGGGTAGTATTACAGTTAATTGGGGGGAAGAGGTACAGTTAATTGGGGGGCAGTGGTACAGTTAATTAGGGGGGCAAAGGTACAGTCAATTAGGGGCCAGTATTACAGGTAATTAGGGGCAGTGACAAAGTCTATTAAGGGGGAAGAGGTACAGTTAATTAGGGGGGCAAAGGTACAGTTAATTAGGGGGTAGTATTACAATTAATTAGGGGGCAGAGGTACAGTTAATTGGGGGTAGTATTACAGTTAATTAGGGGGCAGAGGTACAGTTAATTGGGGGTAGTATTACAGTTAATCAGGGGTGGTGACAAAGATAATTAGGGGGGCAGAGGTACAGTTAATTAGTGGGCAGGGGTGCAGTAAATTTCTAGTAGATCTAGCATAGAGGTTATGTGTCTGAGCACATCTGGGCAGCAGACTAGTTAGAGGTGACTGGGAGATGTCTTTATGACGGTCTGGGCCGAATGGACAAGAAAAACAAAAATTACTGACTGTTGTCTCTTTTAGATCAGTCAATGACTGGATGTCACTTTGTGCTCTATTGCAATGTTAGGCTTCAATTCCTTTGTATATTTCTTATACTTTATTGGATCTTTTTATACATAGAGCCGGCCACACTGTAGCATCTCCATAAGATCAGAAATTTTCTAAGCGTCAGACAGAATATGTGATAGTGATAGACGATGATGGCGTAGAAGAAGTGACTCTCCAGACACCTTAATCCCCCAGCTGCCATTGAGCTGGCTGTCTTCAAGGCGCAATCACTGAAAAGCCTATAAAAGAGCGGCCCATCCTCGGAGAAGGACGCCTCCCGCTGTAATCATTAATAGCCAGATCTGGCGGGTGGCAGGAAAGGGCCTCGGCACTTATGGAAACATTGTCGCCGGCTGTCATCCCAGGTGACTGAATGACATTGGATGTCAGAATTTGTTATGGCAATTTCATAGGCTGTATGACAAAGGGAGGGCAATGTTGTGACCCAGAAGGAGATAGCAAGAGAAAGTCACCGAAAGAGCTGTCAATCATCCATTGAAAGCATTCACCGCCTGATGACTCAAAAAGAAAAGAACATGTTCCGCGCGCGCTGATGGATTACACACTGAGACGTTGCCACAAGCCATATCAGTCACCCGGCAGGTCAGACGCTGACGGGAAAAAGTTTCTTCTGCAGACAATGGAAAGGCCTTCAACTACTACGAAGTAGTCCACATGGAGAGGAGAATCGGGAACCGGCTCTTTTTAATTGAATTCATCTTATAGTCCCATTGCCTTAGGCTGTTTCCATGTTTCCCAGGATTCCCTAGGGCTGCATTCAACTTCTTCAGCCATAGGGAGTTAAATGCAGAACATTTGGGACAGACCTCAACGTGTCTAAGCACCGACACAGCAATTGCATCTTCCTCGGGTCTTCCCCCCTTTTTTGTGGGTGGCGGTACCGATATTTCGGGTGGGTCACAACTCCACTCAGGACCACCATGATAAGTGCCCAAGGGACCCCCTCATTGCCCGGCAGGTTACCGACCACAGGGGAAAGGGTATAGCCAGCCATCCTAAAATCAGAGCAGGTGTGCCACCCTACCTGTGTGCCCAACCGGCACTGGCGTCATGACAACATAACATCTGGCTGAGCTATTCCCCGACCAACCACTACGGCAGTGGAGTCACACCTCACCATCTAGCAAGTGACCGGTCGAGCCTCACAGGAGTGCACCACATGTGAAGTGATGGATCATGTGTAGAGATGAATCTGGGTTTGGTGAATGCCGGGGAAACATTACCTGCCTGACTGCATTGTGCTGGGTATAAGATTTGGTGGAGGTAGACAATACTATGGGGTTCTCAACCCTCAGGGGTCGGTCTAGGCTCCTTCATTTTGTTAAAAAAAAAAAAAAAAAAGAAGACATTACGGCATGACCGCCCCCAGTGCACACAGCGAGGTCCATAGAGACATGGAGGGGAGTCTGGTGAGGAGGACCTCAACCCCATCCAACACCTATGGGATGAACGATAATGGAGATTGTGACCTCGGCCTCTCCCCAACATGAGTGTCTGACCTCACTAATGCTCAGACCTCACCTCACACCTCCATAATCCTGTAGAAGACCTTGCCATAAGCTGTGATACCTGAAAGAGGGGACTGACTCCATATTAAGGATACTGTAGTATATTTCAGAGTACTGTAGGTCAGGGCCGGACTGGGACTTAAAGTCAGCCCTGGCAATCAAACCCCAGCAGCCCACATACCATATCCTTCCCTATATATCATGGATAGCGGTGTAAAATACGCACTGTAGCAAATTCTGCTTCATTTAGCCGTGTCCCCACTACTCCCTTAGTAGTGAACCCCACCATCAGCACCTAAAAATAATGCTATAACATAATCTGCTGCGGATTTGATGCGGCATATTTATGCATTTATTTCAACTGATTAAATCAGAAGCATCAAATCCGCATTTGATTAGGTATGAACGTGCCCTTAAAGGGAACCTGTGGTATCTATACCAGGTACACAGCTGTAGATCCCAGCGTACAGGTCAGGGACTGGATCTTTAGTCTAGTGTAAACCTCTGTAACCATTCTTTTCATTACCCCTGAAGTGTCACAGAGGTGGAGCCACAGCAGCACCTTCTGCCCCCAACCCTTCCTGCTCTGACTGATGGATGTATAGGTTAGTGCTGCTGCTGCCGCTGCTGTTGTGAAACTTTAGTTGGAAATGAAAAGGACAATTATATAAGTTTACACTGGACTAAAGATCCTGTCAGTGATATCTCCCTCACATCTGTCTGCTGAGATCTACAGCCCTAGACCTGGTACGGACCTCACAGTTTTCCTTTAAAGGGGAAAAACATGGCCACCTTCTTCCAGAAACAGCGCCACACTCTTCTTCAGTTTGTGTGAGGTATTGCAGCTCAGTTCCATTGAAGTGAATGGAGCCAAGTTGTAATACCACACACAGTCTGAGGACAGGGTGGTGCTGTTTTTGGACAAAAGTTACTATATTTTTTAAATCCCTTTTATCCTGACTATGTCTGCACTCCATATAATGGTGGTATAAGTAGTAAGGTTTTAATTATTAAAATGTGTCTGCTGGTTGTGATCTCTTGTGATCTCTCTCTCTCTCTCTCTCAGGTATAAGTAGGGTCCCAGGACAAATTTTAGGATATATAAGGGTAACATAGGTAAGAATTTTCTGTGCATGATAATACTGTCATAGGTGTTAACACCAGTAAGCAAATATTATCCCCATACTGTACACATTACTGCCATACTGTTACTAAGCAAACCCACCAATATTTCCTATACTACCAGTATATAAGTAACAAATAATATCACCACACCATGAGCACGGCCATTATCACCACATAATGACTAATACCCTACACTGTGACTGAATACAATCCACTATATACAACACTAATATTACCAATAATACCAGAATACACAGGACGAGTAATACCATCACACCATGCCCACGGTGACTGGATAATACCACTATACCATCACAACATGGCCACTACTCTCACCATACAGTGACTGGATAATACCACTATACCATCACACCATGCCCACTACTCTCACCATACAGTGACTGGATAATACCACTATACTGTCACCAAATAACAGCCATCATATAAACACCAATATTCTCCCAAAGCAGTGACCATAGAACACAGGTATCACACTCCGGCCCTCCAGCTGTTACAAAACTACAATCCCCATCATGACTGGACAGCTAAAGCATGACGGGAATTGTAGTTTTGCAACACCTGGAGGGCCGAAGTGTGACACCCCTGATACTGAGGTAGATCCCAGCTGTGTAACGGTTCTGCAGACATTATAAGTGATTATAGTGCAGTTACATCCTGTCACTCACAGTAGGCGTCTTCTCTTCATGAAGAGACGTCCACTTTTCCTTTTCTTCTCCATCTGGCTCCGGCCATCATGAAGGCTTCTCTGGCCATGACTCCTCTCCACGGGATCTGTCAGACAGACATTTTAGGCTTCATGCTCCAGCAACATCCTCATCTATACATCCCTCCATATAGAATAGCCCCCCCTGCATAACCCTATATAGAATAGCCCCCCCCCGCTGTACATCCCCCCATATAGAAAAGCCCCCCCGCTGTACATCCCCCCATATAGAATAGCCCCCCCCGCTATACATCCCCCATATAGAATAGCCCCCCACAGCACATCCCCCTTTATAGAATAGCCCCCCCACTCCCTGCTGCACAACTCTCCATATAGAATAGCCCCCCCGCATTCCCCCATATAGAATAGCCCCCCTGCATCCCCCTCAATAGAATAGCCCCCTGCACACACACCCCTCAATAGAATAGCCCCCCTGCACACACACCCCTCAATAGAATAGCCCCCCTGCACACACACCCCTCAATAGAATAGCCCCCCCCCACATCCCCCCTCAATAGAATAGCCCCCCTGCACACACACCCCTCAGAGAATAGCCCCCCTGCACCCCCCCTAAATAGAATAGCCCCCCTGCACACACACACCCTCAAAGGAATAGCCCCCTGCACACACACACCCTCAATAGAATAGCCCCCCTGCACACACACCCCTCAATAGAATAGCCCCCCTGCACACACACCCCTCAATAGAATAGCCCCCCTGCACACACACCCTCAATAGAATAGCCCCCCTGCACCCCCCTAAATAGAATAGCCCCCCTGCACACGCACCCCTCAATAGAATAGCCCCCAAGCACCCCCCTAAATAGAATAGACCCCCTGCACACCCCCTAAATAGAATAGACCCCCTGCACACACACACCCATAGAATAGCCCCCTCTGCGTGCCTCCCCCCTCCCGGTGTGTGGCCACATGTGAAGGGGTTAAAGAAAAAAAAAAAACCATTCTCACCTCACCTCGCTCCCCAGCAGCTTCTTCCTCAGCTTGGATCTTCGGTCCACGTCCACGTCCACTGCTGCTGTTTCACCTTGCGGTGGCGGCCGCAGCGACCCCTCTCCTCTCTGTCCTCCAGGTCCTCAGCGGCGCGCCAGGGAAGTGACGTCAGCCGCTGGGGGCCTGGTGATGTAGGTGCCTGCAGACATGCCTGCGTGCGCGGCACGTCTGCGGCCTAGGCACCTGGGGGGGATCAGGAGGGGCGGAGACACACCACCGCAGCCCCCTCCCGCCATCACAGTCCTCTCACCTCGGCCCGGCTTGCCCGCCCCTGCCCGCTCCTGACGTGCTCCTTCAATTAACGAGGGGCCGCTGCGGCCGGCCGCATCGGCCCCACGTTGATTAGATTGCAGGAGCACGTCAGGAGCGGGCAGGGGCGGGCAAGCCGGGCCGAGGTGAGCGGGCCGCAGCGGTGATCTTTTTTTTTTTTTTCATTATCCAGCCCGGGCGGCCCACGGACTGGTAATCTGGCCAGCCCAGCGGGCATTTGCCCGCCTTGCCAGATTACCAGTCCGGGCCTGCTGTAGGTTATGTGGTGACCATTGCCCCCGCTGTCTCCTGCAGTATATAGCAATTACCAGAAAGGCTCCGGCCTACTCACACAGAAACAACATATGAATACCGCAGACTGATCACCCCGCTCTGTGCCCATCCCAATGACCTTGGTTCTTTGTATTCTTGGCCTCGGTGGGCGGTGAAGGCCGCGGTCTAGAAAGTCGCGGATCTTTTTTTGCTGCTCGGAGATGTTATCGTTCCCATCTCTCATTTACAAAAACCTTGAAACGTATTGATTGAGCTCTTGACTTACAAATTATCTTATTGTTATCTCGGGTTGGAGCAAATCACTTGTCTTATGGATGTTAACAAGAGCTTAAATGATCCGTCTTTAGCTTCACGCACCGCCATTGATTTTTAAAATGCCTCTGATGCTCTTCATCATAAAGTGCCAACAATGTTGGCAACGTATTAAATTGCTGTTAATGAGCGTTTCTCTACGAAGAATACAGCAGCCGGGAAGACGACATTTAAAGGGATCCTTCCCCTTGGAAAGAGTAAATGAGGGACGTAGAGCAGCTTTATTGCGTCTTCACCAATTATCATCAATATGTGAGTAATGTCTCTCCACCGAGATTCTCAAGCCTTAGGCAATGTTCACACTGTGTTCTTGGGAGTGTGTAATGGCCACCTAGGTGACTAAGTGTACAGCTGTCACTGAATCCAATACGGTTTCTTCCAGAAACAGCAAAACTCTGTTCTCCAGTTTGGGTGCATGTTTTGCTGCTCAGTTCCATTGATGTGAATGGAGCTTAATTGCAAAACCAAACCAAAAGTGCACACAGGAGTAATGCTGTTTATGGAAGAAAGCCGCCATGTTTTTTTAAGCTTGAAAGACCCCTTTAAAGACTTACCACCATC
Organism: Dendropsophus ebraccatus; assembly: GCF_027789765.1. Lineage (NCBI taxonomy): Eukaryota > Metazoa > Chordata > Amphibia > Anura > Hylidae > Dendropsophus > Dendropsophus ebraccatus. The sequence goes on from NC_091455.1 coordinate 15,053,427, forward strand.
CCCCCCCCATGGGCAAGTTAAATGCGTTCAGGTGCCCTCCCAAATCTGGAGCCATTTCCAGCTGTTTCATGCTTTACAATCATTTATTAAAATTTATTAATCATTCATTGAAATTAAATTTTTGGTTGGAACCAAATAAAACTTGTGGTGGCAGTATTATCCTTTGCATCTCACTGAGCTTTTAGTGTCCTCATATCACTTCTAGGGGGACCAATGTCCTATGTAATGGCTCCTACATCATCACACCAGCAGGGAGAAGTGTGTGCTCCTAAATCATCACACCAGCAGGGGGAAGTGTATCCTCCTAAATCATCACACCAGCAGGGGGAAGTGTATCCTCCTAAATCATCACACCAGCAGGGGGAAGTGTGTCCTCCACACATCATCACAGCAGCAGGGGGAAGTGTGTCCTCCACACATCATCACAGCAGCAGAGGGAAGTGTGTCCTCCACACATCATCACACCAGCAGGGGGAAGTGTGTCCTCCACACATCATCACACCAGCAGGGGAAAGTGTGTCCCCCACACATCATCACACCAGCAGGGAGAAGTGTGTCCTCCTACATCATCACACCAGCAGGGGAAAGTGTGTCCTCCCCACTTCATCACACTAGCAGTGAGTAGAATGTCCTCCACACATCTTCACATCAGCAGGGAGCAGTGTGTATTCCACATCATCACATTAATAGGGAGCAGTGTGTCCTCCCCACATCATCACACCAGCAGGGGGCAGTGTGTCCTCCCCACATCATCACACCAGCAGGGGGCAGTGTGTCCTCCCCACATCATCACATCAGCAGGGGGCAGTGTGTCCTCCCCACATCATCATACTAGCAGGGAGTAGAATGTCCTCCACACATCATCACACCAACACAGTGGGTAATATGTATTCCCCACATCATCAGTGTGTCCTCAACATCATCACACCAGCAGGGGGCAGTGTGTCACGCCACAGCCTAGGCAGCATAGAAGTGCTCAACACTAGGAACGCTCCATGTTGTATGTTGCTTGATTCCTGAGCATTGTGTGGTACCGCCAAGAGCGCGCCCACCATCATGCCTAATGACTATTTCCTCCGCCTAGACTACTCTGATTATTACCGCCATCTCTTTGTATCTCTATATTCTAATCTCCTCATTAAAGTGACATTAAGTCATCTTTTTTTTTTTTGCTCGGTTTCATTTTGCAGAAATCATAAAATTCTCGAAATAAATTCTTCCTGCAGATGTTGATTGTTTAATTTGCGACGTGCGGCTGCACCGGGAACTAATTACACCGCGTCCTCACCGCGCATGGCGGCAAATCAATTTACATGGAAACTTAGAAGAGCTGGAAAATGACTTATAAATACAGTTATTAGAAGTTTACTGCAGATGGTGCTTATATGGGGAACCGGATCCTGCTTAAAGGGGCTGTCTGGTTCACTAGTATACAGTTCTGAGATGAGTAGTTATGGATGCTCGTGTTACATGTCAGGAGTCTTTACTGGAGATGAGCGCAACTGGAGCATGCCCGAGCCTGATCGTTCTGCATTTAATTATCGGTGGCTGAAGAAGTTGGATGCAGCCCTAGAGAGTCCTGGGAAACATAAATATAGCCATAGGCCATAGGCGGTATTCATGTTTTTAAGGACTCCCTAGGGCTGCATGTTGAACTATGGGACTCGAGCATGCTTCTGTAGTCTTCACCTATTTATGCAGTGATGACCTCACTTTATGACCATGGGGATTTGACTCCTGAGACCCCCACTAACAATGTAGAGGCTATGCTTTTCCCTGCCCACTCCCACCCAGCAGGGACTCCTATCTATTAGTGATGAGTGAACTTGCCGAAAGTTCGGGTTCAGCAACATCCGTCTAAACCTGAATACTTGGCATTTGAGTCCTGGCGTCTGGAGAAGCTGGATGGATTCCTAGGGCTGCCAGGAAAACATGGATACAGGCTATGGCCAGGACTCCCTAGGGCTGCATCCAACTTCTCCAGCCACCAGCAGTCAAATGCCGAGCATTGTGGTTTGGACAAACGTTGCCGAACCCGAACTTTCGTCAAGTTCACTGATCAATACCGTCCATCTCCACAATAGCATGTGGAATACATCAACTGGTGCACCAGGAACATGGTTTATGCCCTTATCTACCCATGTGAAAAGATAAAGGTAGGACAGACCACTCAGGAACTGAAGCCAAGCACAACTGGAAACACCACCATGGTAAGTATGAGGGGACCAAGGTAGTATGTCTTGATAAAGTTTTTTTTTTTTTTGTTTTTTTTTACATAAAATGAAGACTCCTTTGTAGAGTTGATCAAACCTCGGGAAATCCTAGGTTCACTCGAACATTCACGAATCTGCCTCATTTGATTGGCTAAGCCTTCCCAGTCCATGGGGAAGGATGAGAGTGCCCGGGTACCGCCTGGAATTCCAGAATTTAGCCTATTACCTAGACTATTACATAGGCTGAATCCTGGAATTCCAGGCGGTCCCTGGGCAGTCTCCTCCTTCCCCACGGACCGGGAAGGCATCAGCAATCTAATGCGGCAGATTCGTGAATGTTTGAGTTCAATTGAACCTAGGATTTCCTGTGGTTCAATCAACTCTACTCCTTTGACATTAACCACCAGGAGCCGATAGTACATACACCGAATAGTGTCTTCATTCCTTTCCTTATTCTATAAACATATAATATTTTTATTTTATTTTGATCTCTTTATTTTTTTTTTTTTTTATTTATTCCCTTGTTATGGTAATTTTGTCCTTGCACGTGGTATTTCACATATAGCACATACCATACGCATGTCGTATTTTACATACTTTGTTTCCATCATTCATTATTTATTCCCTTGTTATGTTAATTTTGTCGACCTTTGCCTATAACCTTGACTTATAGTTTTTACATCGGATAATAGAGAGGTCGGCTCTTAGGGTAGATGGAAACAGCCCCGCAGTAGGAGATGGCACATGGAAGACTCATGGAGTGGAGGTTGTGTGTGAAGGAGAGCAGTTGTTGCTGGACTATTCGATATTTGCGTTGCAACTTGTATAGGATGGAGGGGAGTACTGACTTACCTGTCATCAACGATAGATGGACCCATGCAACACTAACCGGACCTGTACTTACTGTATTCACATTCTCTTTACATTGGACTTTATTATAGTGCTGGAAAAATCCCTATATTGTAATCCGTCTTCTTCTTCTTCCGTTTCGTCTTCTTTTTCTTCCAGCCATTCTTCTGCTATTAATACAGCCTGAACCGCTTTGCACACAGACTCTGTTCAAACTGAATTTCGAAGCCCTGGGCGGTGACAGGTGTGCTATCTCTTTTTGGTTCTGATTGGATTTGTCATTTTTAAGGAAATAATGGCCCATTGGAAATAATGGCCACACTCTAACCACTAACAACCAATCACAGCACATATGCAAATAGCTGAACTATAGCAGCCAATAGGAACTCTAAGGTCCTGTCAGTCAATGCATCACAACATCCACACAGTCACATGTCCACTATTGGCCAATAGAAGATGGAACGATTTTGTCTCACTGACATGAGTAAGATTGTCATGGTTACCAAGCAATGATCTTTAGTATTAAAAGTAGCAGAGTTCAGTCAGTAAAGTAGCAGAGCTGAGCCAGTTGTGTAGCAGAGCCAATACCCGCGCTATGTAGCAGAGCTGGGCCAGCTGTGTAGCAGAGCTAACACCCGCACTACGTAGCAGAGCTGAGCAAGCCGTGTAGCAGAGCCAACTCCCTCACTACGTAGCAGAGCTGAGCCAGCCGTGTAGAAGAGCTGACACCCGCACTACGTAGCAGAGCTGAGCAAGCCGTGTAGCAGAGCCTACAGCCGCACTATGTAGCAGAGCTGAGCCAGCCATGTAGCAGAGCCGACCCCCAGTAGTACATAGCAGAGCTGAGCCAGCCATGTAGTAGAGCCGACACCTGCACTACGTAGCAGAGCTGAGGCAGCCATGCAGCAGAACTGACATCCGCACTACGTAGCAGAGCTGAGGCAGCCGTGTAGCAAATCTCTCTTAAAGGGACGGTACCCAAGTTGCTCTTAAAAGGACGGTACTCAAGTCGTTTTTAAAGGGACAGTACCCAAGTCACTCTTAAAGGGAGGGTATCAAGGGTTAAAGTTTCTCTTAAAGGGAAGTCGCTGTTAAAGGGGCGCTCTTTTCAAACACTATGTATTTCCCTGGAAATGCAAATCTAGTTTATCATGTTATATCGTTTTTCCAGGACTCAAGTTCCTTGGTGACAGACGTCCTGGCACCTAGTGGTTAGGACGGAGCTATGGGAGCTTTATTTTTTTTTACACTTTCCTTTCATAAATGTTTTTTGGGAAAATTGCCACAGCAGCTTTTATGCCAAAACCCGAATTGGATTCAAACTGGATGGAAAATATAAAGCGAGGACTTTCCTCTTTCCTGTAGGATCCACTTCTTGTTTTGACATAAAAACTGCAGTGTGTGATTTTAGCCTAAAAGTTTTTTCCACTCTGCTTCTGTCCTGTGTGGTGTGGTGCGGCTGGCGGCCATTACTGTGGTGGCACAGTGTCTGTGGGTGTTGTGGCCCAGAGCCCAGGGGGGCGATGTCTGGCAGCATTGGGGCTGCTGGGTCACTCTCCCCTCTAGCGCTGTTGTTATTGCGGTGGTGTTCGCCATGTGGGGCTGTACCATTGTTAGTTAGGGACCCACACCTATCAGGAACCTTATCATGGTGTGTGGGATTATGCACTTTGATCAAAAAGTGACTAACTCCTGATGTTAGTAGTACATAGTGCTGAGAAGCAGAGCTATCAGTCATAAGTATATTGGATGAGCGGCCATGCGTGTTTTTTTACCTAGAGAATTCTTATATATATTTGTGTGTGGGGAATGGGGGTGACACCATGTGACTGATCCGCCGGCACATTGGGCTACATGAGCTCCCACAAGACTGAGGCTACCACCGGTCTCGGAGGACACGTCAAAGCAGACCCATCCCCCCATCATAGTCAATACACCAGGGGAGGTTTCAGAGACTAATATGTCTGCCATACAGAAGGCAGTATGTAGGCGGATGTGACCATTACACTCTCAGTCACATGACCATCTGATGAGACGATGCTCCGGGGCAGCGTTCCCCAACCTGTGGCCATCGGCTTTTGACATCACGGATGTTGAGAGCCACGGAATATTACTGTACTATTATTATTCCTTTCATTCTCATCTTTTGTATTTTTTTTGGCATTCCATTTACATAAAACAAATACGATTTCTTCTCCGTCTGACTGATTCCTCCACGTTCTTTTTCGATGATCGCTCTAATTATTCTATAAATTAATGAAAACCCCTAATTCCTCTGAGTCCTAATAAATAAAACCAGTCTTCTGCAAGACATGCTCGCTGCCTGCGCCTATTAACTGCATGTAGAGGTGGAAATCCGCCGATGTAATTAAATGAGACGACGAGAGTTCAACATGGCCGCCGCGGCTTTATAATTGCCAGGATGTATGCCGCTGCTTATGCTTATTACTGTAGAACATGATGGTGGAGGCCATAGTGATTAGGTTCATCTGCAATTTATATTAAGCAAGTACATAAAATTTACAGAAGAGCTTGATGCTCTGCAGTGTGTGGTCAATAGTGATAGTATAGGACGGCAAGCAAAGTAAGTGCAGGAGCAGTGAGGAAATCATCAATCCTGTATGCCTCGCCACCTACACTCCCTACAGGAGAGGTAAGGCATACATGGAGAGTAAGTGCAGGAGCAGCGCACCCAGAGCAGCTAATGTGTGGCGCCATCTAGAAGTAATCATCAATCCTGTATGCCTCGCCACCTACACTCCCTACAGGAGAGGTGAGGCATACAACGTAGTTCATCTCTACTTGCAACCTAATAGACAGTCCTTGGTTTACCAAATCACGTAGGCCGAGACGTCAGTGCTGTTATACATCATTTATCTGAGTAGTTAGGCTACTCAGGCATTTATTCCCAACCAATCAGGCATTTATTTCCAACCAATCAGATCATAACCAAAGCATTCTGTTTTATGGAGGCTGTGGTCTCCAACCTGTCAAGCTCTTGCAAGACTACAAGAGACACTGTTAAAGGGGAACTATCAGCAGCTTTGAAGAATCTAACCTGCTGATAGCTCCCAACTGGGCATGTTCACGTGCTCTTAGTTGTGCCCGGTAAGCTGTTAGGAGCACTGGGGGTGGGGCTACTGCCCCTCCCAGCACCGATCTGGTCCTCCCCCTCCATTGGTAAGAATTATCAATGGTGGTGGTGGGGGGTGGATTGGTGCTGGGAAAGGCAGTAGCCCCACCCCCAGTGCTCCTAACAGATTACCGGGCACAACTAAGATCATGGGAATGGCGCTGAGGATGCCCTTTAAGGCATGCTGGAAGTTGTAGTTCTGCAGCAGTTGTAGAAGAATAGGTTGGATACTACTTAAAAGGGTTATTCAGGACTAGAAAACAAAACAAAAAACAACTACAGCTACTTTCTTGCAAAAGCAGCGCCATCCCCTGTTTTCAGGTTGTGTGTGTAATTACATTTAAGTGCCATTCACTTTACTGAAACCGAGCTGCAAAACCCACAAAGTGAGGAACGTAGAGGTGCTGTTTGTGCTTCTAAGCCTGGATAACCTCTATAAGGAATCTCTCTAGGCTAGTTCTTGCCATCCGCTTTTAACAACAGTGTGGTCCACTCTTCAAACGTTTCTATATTTTGTTAAAGGGAAACGATCATCAGGTTAGAGGAACCTTCGATGTTACTATAGCACCAGGGGCACTGAGAATACAGGTAAGTTTCTTACCCTCATCCTTGGTGCCATTTCCATGCTACTAGGAGTTTAAAGGGGTTGTTCACCCCAATTTTGTTTTCTTTCAAATCAACTGGTGCCAGAAAGTGCCAGAGATTTATAATTTACTTCTATTTAAAAATCTCCAGTCTTCCAGTACTTATCAGCTGCTGTATGTCCTACTGGGAGTGATGTATTCTCTCCAGTCTGACACAGTGCTCTCTGCTGCCACCTCTGTCCATGTCAGGAACTGTCCAGAGCAATAGCAAATGTCCATAGAAAACCTCTCCTGCTCTCCAGACTGGAAAGAATACACCACTTCCTGCAGGACATACAGCAGCTGATAACTACTGAAAGAATTGAGATTTTTTAATAGGAGTAAATTACAAATCTCTAGCACTTTCTGACAAAAGTTGATTTGAAAGGAAATATTTTTTTGGTGAACTACCCCTTTAACCCTTTGAGGACCAGGCCCAAAATGACCTAGTGGACCTCGCAAATTTTGATCTTTGCGCTTTCATTTTTCCCTCCTCCCCTTCTAAGAGCTCTAGAACTTTCAGTTTTCTATCTACAAGCCATGTTAGGGGATGTTTGTTACAGGAATAGTTGTACTTTGTAATGGCGTCATTCATTTTACCATAACATGTATGACGGAACCCAAATATATTATTTATGAAGATATAAATAGGTAAAATCGTAAAAAAGAATGCAATATGGTAACGTTTGGGGGGTTCCTGTGTCTACGTAATGCACTATATGGTAACAGCGACATGATACTATTATTCTATAGGTCAGTCCAAAACACAACCATATGCAGGTTACACAGATTCTCTAATGTTATATATATTTTTTTAATGAAATCCTTTTTTTTTGGCAATTAAATATTAATAAAATGGGACTATTGTGACGCTTATAACGGTTTTTTCCGCCATGATCTCTAGTTTTTATTAATACCATATTTGTGAAGATCGGACGTTTTGATCACTTTTTATTAATTTTTTTATATATAATGTAACATAAAATCGGTAATCCGCGCACTTTTTCCCCTCTTTTCGTCTACACCGTTCACCGTTCGCAATGACGCTTGTTATATTTTCATAGATTGGACAATTACGCACGCTACAGTATATTATATGTTTATTTATTTTTATATGTTTTATTTATATAATGGGAAAGGGGGGTGATTTAAACTTCATTTGGGGGAGGGGCTTTGGGGTAGTGTATTAGTGATTTTAACTTTTTTTTTATATACATTTTTATACATTTTCAATGATAGCATTGATCAGTGTTTTCGGCGCTCTGCTCATTGAGTCTCCCTGTGCAGGCTCAGTGACCAGAGCGCCGATCGGACCGCACGGAGGCAGGTGAGAGACCTCCAGCGGTCCGTTTTAGCGATCGGGACCCCCGCAGTCACACTGCGGGGGTCCCGATTGGTAAGTGACAGGGGACTACCCCTGTCACTCACACTTAAACGCCGCGGCACTGCAGCGTGTTATTAACGGTGAGGTGCCGGCTGCAATCAGCCCCCACCTGCTATGAAGCTTCATAGCTCAGGACGTACCGGTACATCCTAGGTCGTCTAGGGGTTAATCCCCATGCTAATTAGGCGTTGTGGTGAACTGGGGGCGGGACAACTATATTCATTATAAGGGGCAGTAGTCCCCCCTCCCCCCAGTGCACCAAAACGCCTAATAAGCATAGGGCTTAAACTTCTAGTAGCATGGAAACAGCGCCAAAGATGAAGGTAAGAGGCTTCCCTTCATCCTCAGTGCCCCTGGTGCTATAGGGTGGTAGCAGGTTTGATTCTCCTAACCTGCTAATAGTTTCCCTTTAAGTAACGGTACGGCATTTTCAGAATGCAAAAAAAAAAAAAATCACGATTTTGTCTTGACTGACTGCTGACGCTTAAAGGTATTTTAGCCATGATTTCTGTTTAATCCCCTTTAATAAGTGCAAATTTTTCCTGAAATGATGGAGCGTGACCACCGGCGACCTGAAGATTAGGTTCTCATATTGAATCAGTACAACTAATCCTCTTATATACGTTTAATGAATCTAAATTTACATTAATTAAAAAAAAAATAAAAAAAAAAAGTCATTTAATTATTTTAGAGGAGAAAGCGATTAGTCAGGGGCGACACGACAGATGCGGGGAGCCGAGATTATTCAAATAAAGTTTATTGTAACAAAACAAACAGCGGATTCCTCAGGAGAGACGCTGGGAGCAGCCTCCCCCCATATGGCGCCATTATTCCCACAGACCTCATTAGCTCCAGCACTAGCGGCATCTGCAAGAAATGTAACTACAAGGAGACAAAATTAGAGGAACAACTATGTAGACCCTGGTATTTTATTGGGAGGTATTCTCATCCTGACCACCTCTCTCTCTGGTACCCTAGTAGGGTATGTGGCTGCTATAGTCGGGGTTTCCCAGCTTAACCATAGTGGACAGCTGCAACTAGCAGTGACTCTTGCTTTGGAGGACTCCTTTATTATCTGGACAGCCATTGGTGAATGGCCGCATGTAATTCTACATTTCCCCTATAGTGGCCGCTGCAGGGCACGTGAGCAGCTGTCCAGAATTTTTCAAACATGGTGTAAAGTGAAACTGGCTCAGTTGCCCCTAGCAACCAATCAGATTCCACCTTTCATTTTCCAAAGAGTCTGTGAGGAATGAAAGGTGGAATCTGATTGGTTGCTAGGGACAACTCAGCCAGTTTCACTTTACACCATGTTTGATAAATCTCTTCCAATATTCCAATTCATACCTCCCAACTTTTGAGCGGAGGAAAGAGGGACAGTCACGGCAATGTGCCACGCTCCCCCCACCGTAGCCACGCGCCTCACAACGGCATCACCTGTTATCATTACATACATAAGAAACATATATTATCATCAGATCTTCACCACATAGTGACTTATCCTCCCCTTATACCATTACTGTATAACATCTACTATACACAGAGCAGGACTCTCCCTCAGCAGTCACCATATAGCGGTAGATGAGGCTGTACACCTGCAGACCTTATAGGTGATTGTATTGCAGGTATTCGGTGACTCACAGGGGACGTCTTCTCTGCTTTAGTTTTGTGTTTCTTGCCATCTTTCCCCTCCCCCTGTGCAGCAGTCCCCATAGATTATAGCCCTCCCCCGTAGCAGCCCCTATATAGTATAGGCCCCATTCCTGTGCAGGAGCCCCCAAAAGCACATAGTATAGCCCCCTTTGTAGCCCCCACATAATATAACCCCTCCTTTTTAGCCCCCACATGGTATATAGCATGCCCCTATGTTGTATGCCTCTTAGTATCCCCTTAGTACCCTCCTTAGTACCCCCTTAGTATGCCCCTTAATACCCCCTTAATATCCTCTTAGTACCCCCTTAGCATGACCCTTAGTGTGCCCCTTAGTATGCCCTTTAGTACCCCCCTAAGTACCTTCTTAGTACCCCCTTAGTATGCCCTTTAGTATCCCCTTAGTATGCCCTTTAGTACCCACTTAGTACCTTCTTAGTATGCCCTTTAGTACCCCCATAGTACCTTCTTAGTACCCCCTTAGTATGCCCTTTAGTACCCCCATAGTACCTTCTTAGTACCCCCTTAGTATGCCCCTTAGTATTCCCTAGTATTCCCTTTAGTACCCCCTAAGTATGCCCCTTAGTACCTTCTTAGTATGCCCTTTAGTACCCCCTTAGTATGCCCTTTAGTACCCCGTTAGTATGCCCTTCAGTACCCCCATAGTACCTTCTTAGTACCCTCTTAGTATGCCCCTTAGTATTCCCTTTAGTACCCCCTTAGTATGCACTTTAGTACCTTCTTATGCCTTTTAGTACCCCCTTAGTACCTTCTTAGTATGCCATTTAGTACCCCCTTAGTATGCCCCTTAGTACCCCCTAAGTATGCCCCTTAGTACCCCCTTAGTATGCCCTTTAGTACCCCCTTAGTATGCCCTTTAGTACCCCCTTAGTATGCCCTTTTGTACCCCCTTAGTATGCCCCTTAGTATGCCCTTTTGTACCCCCTTAGTATGCCCCTTAGTATGCCCTTTAGTACCCCCTTAGTATGCCCCTTAGTGTGCCCTTTAGTACCTTCTTAGTACTCAATCTCGTGGAGCTTCTGGTGCAGGCTTCCATAGTTGCTAAGAGTCCCGGACTAACCAGCAGAGTACACAGGACCAGAGGAGGAGAGACGCCAAGGACAACTGGAAATATGGTAAGTAGAATGGGTCAGTCTCTGACCATATTTCCAGTTGTCCATGGCGTCTCTCCTCCTCTGGCCCTGTGTACTCTGCTGGTTAGTTAGCCCTGCGGTGGGCGCCAGGGGCGGGGCTTACTGGGTCATACCTGTTGGCTTCCTCTTCCAGCTCCACGGCGCCTGCACTCTTCTCTCCTTCTTTGCACCGGATGTGACATCATCTGTGCCAAGCAGGAGAGCAGTGCGGGCGCCACGGGGCTGGAAGAGGAAGCCTGCACCAGAAGCCTGTGCATGGCCTCCTCAGCGTCGGGAGCAGCATACGCTCGGCCAGTAGGTGTCGCTGTGAGCGCTCATTAGGAGCGATCACAACGAAAGGGCCGCAGCTGCCGGTGTGAACGCCGGGGACAGCGGGACACATGGGGGCCGTCCCGGGACGGCGGGACATCACCCCAAAACCGGGACTGTTATGGTGTGTTCCAATTTTGGCAAGTCTATGTTCTTGTCATGAGCGTCTATGGTACATCCTTTGATTTCATCAGCCTTGGCAGCAGCTTCCTGGCGCTGCTCACTATGGTTTAGTTTACTGTCCACTATTGCCACCAAGTTCTTTTCAGCAGCAATGTTACTATTTCCTACTTAAAGGCGAAAATCTTCTTTCAAAATCAACTGGTTTTCAGCAAGTTATCTAGATTTGCAATTTACTTGTATTTAAAAAAAAAAAATCTCCATTCTTCCAGTACTTAACAGCTGCTGTATATCCTACAGGAAGTGGTGCATTCTTTCCAGTCTGACACAGTGCTCTCTGCTGCCACCTCTGTCCGTGTCAGGAACTGTCCAAAGCAGGAGAGGTTTTCTATGGGGATTTGCCACTGCTCTGGACAGTTCCAAGACTGCCTCAGTATTAATCCCTGCATTACCCTACTAGTAATAGGTGCCTTTCCAGTACTGACCTTTGTTGCCCCAAGCAGTGACTGTATCCTCCCCAATATTGACCCCTGGGCTCCCCATTAATAACTGTAACCTTATAAGTTCTTCTCACAGTGGTGCCCAATAAGTAACTGCGACCTTCTGTATACTGACCCCTGTGGTCCCCAACTAGTAATTGTGACTCCTATAATACTGACCCCTGTGGTCCCTACTAGTAATTGTGACCTTCTGTATACTGACCCCTGTGGTACCCAACTAGTAATTGTGACCTTCTGTATACTGACCCCTGTGGTACCCAACTAGTAATTGTGACCTTCTGTATACTGACCCCTGTGGTACCCAACTAGTAATTGTGACCTTCTGTATACTGACCCCTGTGGTCCCCACTAGTAATTATGACTCCTATAATACTGAACCTGTGTGTTCCCCACTAGTAACTGTGACCCCTCTAATAATTACCCCTGTGGTACCCCACTAGTAAGGGTGACTCCTATAATACTGACCCCTGTGGTCCCCACTAGTAAGGGTGACTCCTATAATACTGACCCCTGTGGTCCCCACTAGTAACGGTGACTCCTATAATACTGAACCTGTGTGTTCCCCACTAGTTACTGTGACCCCTCTAATAATGACCTCTGTGGTACCCCACTAGTAAGGGTGACTCTTCCATTACTGACCCCTGTGGTCTAGGCAGTAAGCAGAGATCAGAACACAAACTCTATCGGGAAGTGGCAGAACTTTTCATTACATGACGCTTAATCTTTATTTACAAAAAACGGTAAAACTTTTTGAGCATCCAGGACGGGATTACGTTATTAATGCAGAATGGGATTCATTATAAGCCTGAGTTGTTTTAAGTCAAAAGTCACCGTAAGCGGCAGCAAATATGTAAATACTCGGGTCCCGACAGATGCATCGGAAATGAAGGGAAATCCAGGCAGCGTAAATAGCAGACACTTAACTTTGAGTGCCCTTCACTTACCAGATGGGACATATGGCAAATTCAATTCCTTCTCACCAATAACATATTTATGTCCTTCATTAACTAAAATTTTGACTTGATCAACAAAGCTCGGAGTGGTAATGGCTGCCTGTGGATAAACTTTATTACTTCTGTTCAGAATACGGCAAATAATGTGATAAGACCTGGAATTATAGGACTAAAGAAACAGCCCAAAGACATCATCATCAGCCGCATAAAATCAAATCCCGCTAATAAAAAAAAAAAATAAAATCCAAGTATATTTTTGCATTTATAAAATTTAAAGGGGAAATCCGGCATTAGAATTATTTTTCAAAATTGCCGTAGAAGGAGGCGGCAGAACATTACAACATGTACTTACCTCCCTGGTTCCAGGGCTGGGGTCCGCAGTCCTCCGCTCCGGTTCCTGGTCTCCCGGCTGCTTCTAGGTTTGAGTGGGGACCTGGGTCGTCAGCAGCCGAGGCGGGACCCTGCTATGGCCGCTGACTGGCTGAGTGGGCCTGACACGTCACAACCCAGGTCAGACTATAGGCCGTATCCATGTTTTCCAGGAAGCCCTAAGGTAGCATCCAACTTCTGAAGCCATGGGAAAAGTGGTGAACGTTCAGAAGATGTTGGGAAAAGTGGTGAACATTCAGAAGATGTTGCCAAATCCGAACAGTTTGACAAATTGTCTTAATTTGTGACTAATCCAATCAGAAATGACCCAAGTGACAAGAGATTTGCTTCATAGTCAGAGTTCTATAAAATAGCGCCACCCTTGCCCATGGACTGTGTGTGGTATTACAACTATTTCACAGCTAATTTTAGTCACTTTTCCTGGTAGAAGTTTCTCGCTTTCATCTCCGAGTAAAGTTCTCATCTTCCCGAGACACTAATAAATGAAATGGATGAAAGTCCCCTGAGGGGCCTCTTGATGGATCTACAACCCGGCCCCATACAAGACAAGAAGGAGAGGACTTTCTTTGGCTTTGAGTCTGTTTTAGCTTGAGAAGCCGGGGTCCTTCCATCACTCACGGTCGCCGTGTTGTCAGGATGAACAAGAATGGATGACGAGTTCCTGAAATAGAAACACGCATGACAAAAAGAATAGCTGCCATCTCCGTAATTGAATTTTTTCCGAGCCCGTGATCAGCCTTTTTTCTATTTTAACATGATAATTTGCACTAAAGTGACCGGCGATTTCCTGAAACCATTTAATACAGCTAAAGCGTAATGCATCTTATTAGAGTTATCAGACTGGAAAATAAATACTTCATGCTACATTTACTTTGTTATTAAGTTCTTCAGGGAGTATCGCTCGTACATTATCTCTCTTTAACCGTAGGTGTCCGTCCACACTGGAAACAGCCGCTTGGTGGCCTTAAAGTGAATTCACACCTTACATTTTATATGCATAATTCTTAAAGGGAATCTGTCATTACCCGGACTGGACCCCAGGTGCTGACAGTGTAGTGTAGGTGTCTGTCCCCGTCTGTGCACGGTACCTGTCTGAAATGCGCCCATGCAGTAGTTTTATACAGTCTTGCAAAACCCACTGTAAAAGAGTACCAGCTTGGTGTTTGTGCTGAACTTAAGCACCCCTCACCACTACTTCCTCCTCCCTCTTTTCTGCTGCATATTTACCACTGGCCTGCTCCATGCTGGCGTCATCTTGGTGCATGCATGCGCCATTGCTGGCCTTGCCAGTTGGAGCAGCACATGCAGACATAGAGGGAGCAATGTCATCAAGAGTGTCTGTTGGGCGGCGCATGCATGCTGAGAACCTGAAGCCAATGTCCTCATTTTGGAAGCTCAATGCGCATGCGCATGCACCATACCTCCAGCCTACGATGCATGTGAGATTGCCGTTATCAGGAGAGGGCAGCTGAGAGACCAGCAGCGCAGGTGCAAACTGGCAAGTCTGTATAACATCTACTGCATGGATGCATTTAAGACAGGTACCATGCACACAAGGGGCCAGACACCTACACCACGCTGTCAACACCTAAGGTCCAGTCCGGGTCCTGACAGATTCCCTTTAAATTTATATACATTCTTGCTGTATAATATAAATCTATGTTTTTCACTCATCTATGTTTTTTGCATTGTCCTGGTACCCGTGTCTTGGCCTAGGGTTGTTGCCTGGTTGAGGAATAAATTAGACTAATAGTTTTAGTCTAAAACTGTGTGTGGTTGTTGTATGTAATTTGTATGTACTGCTATTTTACTTGTCACAATTTAACTGTTGTGTATTGGTCACATGTAAGGAAGTAAAGGTCTGGTCACATGACACTGCTGTGACTTGGGTTGCTGTAACTGGTGTTGGGCCTGCTGGTGGGTTCTGGTGTTTTGAGGGGCAACTTGTCACAGTGGCCAGGAGTGGTAACACTCACCCCCATACACACGGCAACCGGACCTTGGTTAGGACAGATGTGAGGTGTGTAGTGTAGGTGTAGGTGCAAGTGCGGCCGTAGAGATGACAGAGTACCACTTTAAACAAGGTCCAAACTTTATTTATAGAAAGTGCAATAATACCAGTAACAGTGCCCCTTTTGCCTCTCGGTGTTGGGTTTCCGTCCTAATGGGGTAGTACAAGTCCCAGGTCTCCTTCCACTGGTTAGAGTTAGATAGTACTCAGCCGAGCGTCAGTCCGTAGAGAGCGGCCAACTTGCACTGTGCTCTACTGCAGGTACAGCCATAGGCCCTGTTCACACTACAGAATCCACATGTCAATTCTTTGAGTGGAGAGATGCAGTGGCGTGCAAGCCCTCCCATTCAAACTGAGAGTAGGCAGGATTCCGTAATGTGAACAGCCCTTTGTGTTCCTCTCCTTTCTTTAGGTGGTTAAACTAGCCTCAGTAGGACAAAGCAACTAGTATACAAAGGTCTACGTATCCTACTGCACAGTGCTGGTAACCGGGAAGACTTGGACACCTAGCTAAACCCAGATAACCATGGCAGGGGCTCGTACTAATCTACTGGTACAGGTTTTACGCTACCAGAGGGCAGAAGGCGATAAGACAGTGTCTTAACTTCAGTACTATTATCACTTTACTCAAGGTATCTACTAAAAGTTCAGGCAGAGTACAAAGCTACACTGGGTTAGGACTCCTCTGGCAAACTCCTCTCCTTTACCTCCCACTCTCTACTCTACAAGCACTGCTGCAACTCTTCTCAAGCACCTACCTCCAGCACTTAGGTCAAGCACTGAAGTTGTGAAACTGTGTACTGTAACCTGCAAAGTTCTACAGTAAAGCTGATATATTTTCATACTAACGCAGTGGACTCCTATAGCGCACCTATACACACACCACTGCAAACCTTGGTTCTTTTTTCCCCTTCTGTGGGTGGATGTAGCGACAGTCCGGATGGGTCAGTTGCCACTGAGGACTGCCCTGACAAGAGCCCAAGGCACCCGCAACAACCCGGAAAGTTACAGACCATTTGGGGAACACTACAGACATACAAAAAAGCAGGTATCACCATCACACCTGTGTGCTGTACAAGCACAGGCGTCACGACAACTAACACCTCCGGCTGAGCTGCCAAAGACCAGTACCTACATCACATCTGGCCGGTCACCACAGATGGGACATTGGATTCATATGGTCAAGTGTTTCCATCTCTTCCCATCCAGATATATGTGAACCCAGCATAATACAAACTAAAATTGTAGGCGATCGTGTGGTTGTTTTGAGCCTGTCTGTGCATCTGGGGGTCCCATAAAGGGACTATCTGCTGTGACCTCTATACCCCCCTTATATAGTACATTTAAAGGGGGGAGTCTAGAAAGGACAATTCATTGAAGACAGATTTATTATTAACTTAAATGCAAACTGTGTCTATCCATAGGCAGAGAGCTCCCCTAGTGGCGGCTACAAGAAGCCACAATTTTATCATTCATCTTTATGTACAGAAGAGACTGTACCACATAAGTCAGAGTTCCTCTTTAAGTATCACTCCGCACTTGGCTGTAGTGAAGGAAGACGATCCCATAGAAGAATAATTAATCTTTTCCCTTCCCACCTTGTAGTTATTCTAACCCCTTATGAAGAACATTTGATGATCAGCAATTCAGAGCGTGCGAGATTGCATGTTCTCTCATTTTACTCTCCAAGGACTCATCACAGCAAATCACTGTTCTCTCTCTTGTAAAATAGACAGCAGCCTGTCAGACCGCGCCAGACGTATTGCTCTCATCAACGTGCCAATCCTGGACGGCATTAGTATTCCTGCCGCCGACCAGGGACATCTTCTATTTCTAAGCAGGACCTTTTTATATGCATTCAATTGACTGGCTGCAGCGTTATACCGTCTCGTTCTTTCATCCCCCTCACAGGCCGCTAACCTGGTGCTGAGCTTCTAGACGGGAATCGACACCAATGGAAATAGATATTTTTACAGATCGGTGAGACGCCGCTACTTCTATACAGCTTTATCTCCTTATATAACAATATTCTGTAGGGGCGTCCATCATACGGTATGGGGCAGACGGGGAGCTGTCAGATTTATTAATCCTTTTTCTATAGACTTTGGTATTTCTGGAGACAATACAGATAGCGGGGTATCACTATTGTGTAATGTTATGACGTGTATCTAGAATAAGACAAATGCTTACTCTGTCCTTTCCGGCAGCTCCATAGGAATGAATAGAGCAAAAACGTTTTGCAAAAAGGATGAAAAAATGGATATCAAAAACGTAGTGTGAACCCAGCCAAAGAGTGGTAAATGGTATATTGTAGCTCCTTTTCATGTGTAGCAGAGAGTGCAGTATGTGGCAGAATTATATTCAGATGGTACAGTATTTGGCAGTGCCTCAATATGGGGAGCACAGTGCATTATACCTCATTATGGGGAGCACAGCGCGTTATACCTCATTATGGGGAGCACAGCGCATTATACCTCATTATGGGGAGCACAGTGCATTATACCTCATTATGGGGAGCACAGCGCATTATACCTCATTATTGGGAGCACAGCGCATTATACCTCATTATGGGGAGCACAGCGCATTATACCTCATTATGGGGATCACAGCGCATTATACCTCATTATGGGGATCACAGTGCATTATACCTCATTATGGGGAGCACAGCGCATTATACCTCATTATGGGGAGCACAGTGCATTATACCTCATTATGGGGATCACAGCGCATTATACCTCATTATGGGGATCACAGCGCATTATACCTCATTATGGGGATCACAGTGCATTATACCTCATTATGGGGATCACAGCGCATTATACCTCATTATGGGGAGCACAGTGCATTATACCTCATTATGGGGAGCACAGCGCATTATACCTCATTATGGGGATCACAGCGCATTATACCTCATTATGGGGATCACAGTGCATTATACCTCATTATTGGGAGCACAGTGCATTATACCTCATTATGGGGAGCACAGTGCATTATACCTCATTATGGGGAGCACAGCGCATTATACCTCATTATGGGGAGCACAGCGCATTATACCTCATTATGGGGATCACAGCGCATTATACCTCATTATGGGGATCACAGCGCATTATACCTCATTATTGGGGATCACAGCGCATTATACCTCATTATGGGCAGCACAGCGCATTATACCTCATTATGGGGATCACAGCGCATTATACCTCATTATGGGCAGCACAGCGCATTATACCTCATTATGGGCAGCACAGCGCATTATACCTCATTATGGGGAGCACAGTGCATTATACCTCATTATGGGGAGTACAGCGCATTATACCTCATTATGGGGAGCACAGCGCATTATACCTCATTATGGGGAGCACAGCACATTATACCTCATTATGGGGAGCACAGCGCATTATACCTCATTATAGGGATCACAGAGCATTATACCTCATTATGGGGATCACAGCGCATTATACCTCATTATGGGGAGCACAGCGCATTATACCTCATTATGGGGATCACAGTGCATTATACCTCATTATGGGGAGCACAGCGCATTATACCTCATTATGGGGATCACAGTGCATTATACCTCATTATGGGGAGCACAGCGCATTATACCTCATTATGGGGAGCACAGCGCATTATACCTCATTATGGGGATCACAGCGCATTATACCTCATTATGGGGATCACAGCGCATTATACCTCATTATGGGGAGCACAGCGCATTATACCTCATTATGGGGATCACAGCGTATTATACCTCATTAAGTATGTACACAGTAATCCCACCAGCAGAATAGTGATTACAGCTCTGGAGTATAATATTGGATGTAACTCAGGATCAGGCAGCAAGGATAGTTCCAGCACTCAGTCATCCGAGTCCAATTCCTTTATTGTAGCATAGCAAAAAAAACAACAAACAATAAAATCCTGACAATCGCTGACATGTTTTGGTCTATTCAGACCTTAGTCATAGCATAGATGTGAACAAGTCTCTCTGTGATATATATACATACAAAAGAAATGAAAAACACCTGTTGTCCTGGCCATACCCCCAAAAATGGGGGGGGGGGGGGGGGGGATCTGACTAAAGGATAGTATTTAACCCCTAACTGGACATGAGAGAATACATACAAAAGTATACATATGAAAAAGAAAAAGAAAATATATACATATATAAGTGCATGTATGTATAAATAAAGACAGAAAAAACAGACTATGCACATAGAATATTACATGTAAAAATCCAAATGTATGAGACAAATACATGTAACAAATGGAAAAAAGAAAGAGAAAAAAGGGGGGCAAGGTATCACATATATGGATATTATTCAGTACTGGTACATTATTTCATGATGGTGATTGAGACCGTCAGGATATCTGGTGCCCAAAGTAAATATCCAAAAGGCCTCGCGACTGAGGAGCATGTGACGTCTGTCGCCGCCGCGTGAGTGTTGGGCAATATGTTCGATACCTGTGCAAGAGAAACTGCTTAGATTTCCAGAATGGACTAACGGAAAATGTTTTGAGACAGCTGACACTTTAAATGCATTGGTATTTAGGCTATCAGACGTGTCTGCGGATACGAATTTTCAGGGCCCCAGTGGTACAGCCCACATATTGGACCTTACAGCTTGTACAAATAATAAGATAAACAACGAATGATGTATGATGTATGATGTGGCGCTGTTGTAGTGTTGGATGCAGGTCTGTACAAACAACTGAATACTGAGATGTTATCTGACATTACCACATCTGGGGTCCTGGACTCAATGTTACAACCGTTAATTGTCCGAATTCCAGGTTACATTAGGGACTCTAAACATATCCTGAATGTTGTTAAGGACATTAAGTGGCAGCCCTATTTTTCCTGGATCACGTGTGACGTATCTTCCCTTTATACCAGTATTCCCCATGATTTGGGTTTAAAAGCTTTACACTGGTTCCTGGGAGAATACAGCTCCTATACAGTTGTCCTTCAGGAATATATTTTGTCGGTGGTAGAGTACTTATTAACGCACAATTTCTTTTCTTTTGCTAATCAATACTACTTGCAGATATCAGGCGCAAGTATGGGAGCTAAATTCTCGCCCTCTTATGCCATTATTTTCATGGCATGATGGGAGAATCAGTATCTGTTCATGAATTCTGAATTTCCGTTTTCCAGTTCGGTGGTGTGGTATGGCCGCTACATCGATGATCTCATCTTTGTGTGGTCGGGCGATGTGGCGGCCAGTATTTTTTTTTTGGATTTGACTTTAACTGGTAATGTTTACACACAGACAGTGGAAACTAAAACTTACTGCAAGCCAACGGCTGGGAACACCATTCTGTCTGCGCAATCCTGCCATTCGCTACATACTATAAAGGCAGTACCAGTGGGGGAGCTCATAAGATCCAAACGGAATTGCTCCAATGACCATGCTTGGTCACAAGAAAAAACACTGGTACTTGATAGATTGTCTGAACGCGGCTATAGTAAGTGGATGCTGGGATGCCCAGACAGGAAGGTAGCTATGCGTACACGTGACACATTGTTATTGCCAAAACTCAATAGTTCTGCAAATATTTCTGTGCCCAATGTAACCCAAAGCCCTAATATTCAAGGGTGTAAAAAAATTGCATTAGTTACACCATACAGTACGGACTTTAAGGCCATTAGACAAATTTTTTTATAAAAACTTGTGCGTTTTAGGTCAAGATACTGAATTATATAACATCATAAAATCAGGGGTAGCTGTCATCCCCAGGAAAGGGGTTACACTCGGACAACGCCTATCGCCCAGTCTCTTCTCCAGCAGAACACAACAAAAAACTTCTCGGCTGCATACTATGGGCAATTATAAATGTGGGCATAATATTTGTAAAACGTGTAAACATATGTCATAATATTTGTAAAACGTGTAAACATATGTCATAATATTTGTAAAACGTGTAAACATATGTCATAATATTTGTAAAACGTGTAAACATATGTCAGTTGGCAATTCGGTTATTTGACTAACAACCAATATTAGCTACCCCATAAAGAATTTCATAAATTGTAATACATCATTCGTTGTTTATCTTATTATTTGTACAAGCTGTATGGTCCAATACGTGGGCTGTACCACTGGGGCCCTGAAAATTCGTATCCGCAGACACATGTCTGATAGCCTAAATACCAATGCATTTAATGTGTCAGCTGTCTCAAAATATTTTCCGTCAGTCCATTCTGGAAATCTAAGCAGTTTCTCTTGCACAGGTATCGAACATATTGCCCAACACTCACGCGGCGGCGACAGACGTCACATGCTCCTCAGCCGCGAGCTGCGAGGCGTCATGAAATAATGTACCAGTACTGAATAATATCCATATATGCGATACCTTGCCCCCCTTTTTTCTCTTTCTTTTTTTCATTTGTTACATGTATTTGTCTCATATGTGCATAGTCTGTTTTTTTTTCTGTCTTTTTTATACATACATGCACATATATATGTATATATTTTCTTTTTCTTTTTCATATGTATACTTTTGTATGTATTTTATCATGTCCAGTTAGGGGTTAAATACCCCTAACTGGACATGATAGCCCTCCCAACCCCCAGGACAACAGGTGTTTTTCATTTCTTTTGTATGTGTATATATCACAGAGAGACTTGTTTACACCTATGCTATGACTAAGGTCTGAATAAACCGAAACATGTCAGCGATTGTCAGGATTTTATTGTTTGTTGTTTTTTTGTGCTATGCTACAATAAAGGAATTGGACGACTGAGTGCTGGAACTATCCTTGCTGCCTGATCCTTGGTGATTGCTCGCACCTCCGTGCACCAGCAGGAGGGGATATACGTGCAGGTGTGGTCAGCTGATCATCCTTCCTCCTTGTAACTCAGGATCAGTAACGTAATGTAATGTATGTACACAGTGACCCCACCAGCAGAATAGTGAGTGCAGCTCTGGAGTATAATACAGGAGGTAACTCAGGATCAGTAATGTAATGTATGTACACAGTGACCCCACCAGCAGAATAGTGAGTGCAGCTCTGGAGTATAATACAGGATGTAACTCAGGATCAGTAATGTAATGTATGTACACAGTGACCCCACCAGCAGAATAGTGAGTGCAGCTCTGGAGTATAATACAGGATGTCACTCAGGATCAGTACAGAATAAGTAATGTAATGTATGTACTGTACACAGTGCTCCCTCCAGCAGAATAGTGAGTGCAGCTCTGGATTATAACACAGGTTGCAACAACTTGTACATTGTAAAATGGTGCTTAAAGGAGAACATAACCTTTAAAGAGTTCCATCTGTCACTTTGCCTTTTGATTTATTAAGGTGTTCACATATTTCTTAGCGTCGCCCTTCAAACAGTTGTCAGGCCAGTGCGGTACCCAGGGACGTGTTTTCTTACTGGCCTCAGTTTCTTCTCCTGCCGGGAGATGAGGTCTAATAGTCTCACATTTTGTGTAATCCAGAAATCTTTTCTTTGCAAACACTAAAGCCGATGAGATGGAAGCCGCCTCGTATTTATTAAATCAACCTCCTCCTCGGGGACATGTAACGCAAGACACAAGAGAAATAACCGAGAGGCTTCATCTGCTCCTTACAGGGGGGAAATCCAATTGCGGATACAGGTTTGAAGGATCGTCGGCCGTTTCTTATCATCTGGCTCTGCTTCCTGGAATCTTGCAATTGTAATTTTGTTAATGACTTCTCATCATTGATCTGGATTCCCCGCTGTGATGGAAATATGTTAATTTAGTTCAATAGATTTAATTCATTCGGTTCGGTCAATTCATCGTGAATTTTCTCCTTATAAAGTCTTCATGTATTTAAAAACTTTAATTATCACTGAAAACTTCTACAAGTTAATGGTGACTGTTCAGAACACTTTTTCCAGTAAGGTCTCCCATGTGTCAGTAACATATCCCATGTGTCAGTAAGGTCCTTTATGTATCAGCAAGGTCTCCCATGCGTCAGTAACATCTTCCATGTGTCAGTAAGGTCTCCCATGTGTCAGTAAGGAGTCCCATGTGTCAGTAAGGTCTGATGAAGGTCTGGTTTATGTCAATAAGAGTCAGTAAGGTCTACACTTTGTCAATAAGCTCTGCTCTATGTCACAAGGGTCTTCTATGTGTCAGCTGACAATGAGGTCTGCATGTGTCAGTAATAACATACATTTTTCAGTAAGGGCTACTGTGTGTCCGTAGTTCCTGTCATTAACTGCTGTCTGTCAGTAAGTTCTACATCCTGCTATATGGTCTTTCTGTAGTGTCCCACCATGGGTGGTTCTTCTTGTCTTTACACACCCAGGTAAAACTAGTTCACTCAGGTGCCACAGTTAGAGCAGTTAGTTGCTGTGCCCTGCTCCAGCCATTAGATGTCTCACTCCCCCTGTGCAAAGCTGCAGTTTTAAAAGGAAGGTTTAGCCTGTTTTACATTCTTTGCTTACACACCTCCTGTTAGGGGTTAGCTGTAGTCTGGCTCTAGCTCCAGTCTGGCTCTAGACCAGTAAGGAGTCAGAGTAGTCTAGTTCCAGTTGCAGACAGAAAGACCACAGCAGTTAAGCACTGCTGAACTTAAACCTGGGGTAACTGGAGAAATAGAAAACCCCTTTGCCTACACCGAGGATCTTCACTTTAGGGCAGTCACCCTTTAAGAAAGCGAGGAAGAGGGACTGATCCACAGTAGAGCACAGATGCAAGTTATCTGCTCTCTACTGACTACACTCGACTATGTGGGAAAACTTTCACTAGTTAGCTTCACCCAGAGACAGAGGCCTGGGAATCGTACTATCTAGCAGGGCAGTCTCCGAGACTGTGTAGATTTATCTAAACGTGAGTGTGAGGAGTCCAAGTTATACTTCCCACGCATCCTGGCAGAGTACTGTACTAATTAGACAAGGGCTCCTATCCAGCCCCTAAAATACCCTTCTTCTTCTACCTCCTGTTACCAAATTTTTCTGTATTGCACTGAAGTTAATTCAAGTAAAGTTAACATCTGTTTAAGTTGGGACTCATCTCTTAAGTCATCTCTCCGTCGCACCTGCACCTCACACTAGTCCTATTAAAGGTCCGGTGCCCATGTGTCCAGGGGTGGGTTGCACTACTCCTGGCCACCATAAGCCTCCACAATGGTGCATGGTGCCTCATATAGAAGTCAGCCCCCCCATGGTGCTCCATATAGTGCCTCACATAGTAATAGAGCCCCATAAAGTAACCAGCCCCCATAATAGTGTCCCATATAGTGGCCAGTCCCCATATTAGTGATTAGTGTCCCATATAGTAACCAATGCCCACAATAATAGACCTCCCATATTATAATCTGTGGCAATGTCCAGTCAGAGGGCCAGCTGTAGGAAATTAATTGATTTCCTGGGTGGGGGAGTAGTTGGGGGGAAGTAGTCTTTCAGTCTGGTCAGAGAGAGAACAAGAAAAGAGTTTTCCCTACTGAGAGACTCTCCAGGGCCTGGCCTGGAGGCCAGGACCTATTTGTGAAGTACTACAGTGAGACATGGAGATCCCTATTTCAAGCACTCCTGCACCCTAGCTATGTTGGGCTAATGAAACCTGCTAAAGCTTTGGCTGTCCATCCCTGATCTATAGTATCTTGTAATATTTCTCTATTTGCTTTGGTAAAGCTCATGAATATGGCCTCCTCGTCTTCACTCAGGGATCTAGGAGGAAGTTTCTTTCGGCACCGGGTCACTGAATAATAATGAGAAGTTTTCTTTGCTAGTAGATGGATGTGTCATGCCAATTACCAAGTGCTTCAATGCTAGGAGAGGTGCGGCATTATCCATTCCATAGAGAATGTCTGGTACTCCAGCTCTCGTTTCTCGTGATTACCTTCCTCCACATCTTCCCGGCTCGGGTAATAGCGTGACAAGATGAGGGTGCCGTTCTCTATAGCAAAGTGATCTACAAATTTATAGGAAATTACATTGTTCCAACGCTGTGTTTATATCAGTCGAGCTCCGGCGCCGCACACTTTTATTTACCCGTCGTATTTTTTTTATGGCGCTGGTAAATTTGTTTTAGTATTTTTGTTTCCCTGAGACATTTTCATTGTTCTTTTTCCCCCGGCTGGAATATTGAGAAAGTTCTGTATCTGCTTCACGGGTCGTAACTTCAACCTCGAAAACCCTAGAAAGAGTCTTCCAATGAACTTGTCACCTCGTTCGTATGTCTATAGCCGTAACACTCAGGTGGGGGAACAAGCTCACGTTTAAATGGAGTCCATAAATCACCGGATATGAGATACAAAGTCACGAAGGGAGAAGTGGAAGTGACTCCATAAATAAAATGATAAGACTATGCCGTGGTGAAGAGGGGGAAGAAGGATCACAATGCATACACGACCTTGAAGGGTTTGTCCTATTAGAATACTCTGCTAGGGCATATGATATCATAGACAGGAGACTCCCATCTATTTCCTACAATGGTATATCTAGCGTATCCATACATTACAGGGAAAGCCAATTCCTTGTATCACCAATGATGTCCCCGATGACTCTACCGACGAGAAATAACAAGAGGAAGTTGTGACTGGTAAGAGGGGTGATGACAGGAAGAAAGTTTCCTCTACCCCCCCCCCCCCTTTGGGGTCTGTACGGACTGTGATCTTTCTTCATGTTATCTCGCTCTCAAACTTTAAAAAAATGCCGTGTCCCGAGTATTCCGCCTAGAGCTTTGTTGGGATCAATTAAAAGCTTAGATTCTGAGCTTTAAAAGAGAACTCCGGTGTTCAGAAAAAAAAAAAAAAAAAACTGCGGACACATTTTATACTCACTATCCCTGCGGCAATGACCACGGGCCGCGTCTCTGTCAGCTCCGTTTTTGGATCTCCCTCCCTTCCAGCTTGCAGTGAAATGAATGGGAGAAAATTGGCTGAATCAAATAAAATGGCTTTCAGCTTACTCAGCCAATCAGGGCAGGAAGAGGAGGAAGAAGACCAGGCCCGGCCATCACTCTGACGACACCGATACAAAATGGAGAAGAGGATGTGGTTGAGAGTTATCAGGTATGTGGAAGAGGGGGGGGGGGAGGGAGGCTTTTTCTGAGTCTTCTGTTTCCCTTTACAAAGTTTTCAGGTATATACACAGAGCGCAAATTAGAGCACAAATATACATATGTTGTACAGGGTTATTCCCCTCAAATATAACTTTTAATATGTTGTTGCCCATGGTGAGACTTACAATTCCTTCCATACTTGCTATTATCTAATCAGTCTCCTTCCCCCAGTTCTGAGCTGCTGTTTCTGCTGAAGACGCAAAAATCTGTGTGTGAGCGTTTCTCTCTGTCTCCCCCTCCTCCCTGCTTACATCAAGGAGGGGGGAGGAGGGGAAGACAGAGAGTAAGGGCCCTATTCCATGGGACGATTATCGTTCAGATTATCGTTAAGTCGTTCGGTTAAATAGGAGTTAACGATTAACAACCGAATGAGAAATCGTTGATCGTTTAATAAGACCTGGACCTATTTTTATCGTTGCTCGTTCGCAAATGGTCCGCATTGAATAAGATGTCGTTCGATCATTCGCAGTAGTGACGAACGCAATATATATCATAAGTAATGATTACTGTTCTATGTAATTGGGTGAACGATTTCAGGTCTTATACAATAGCGGTCGTTTGAATCGCTTATCGTTAACGATTATGCGAACGATAATCGTCCCGTGGAATAGGGCCCTAAGGCTCACACACAGATTTTTGTGCCTTCTGCAGAAAGCAGCAGCTGAGAACTGGGGAAAGGAGACAATAACAATATGGAAGGAATTGTTAGTCTCACCATGGGCAGCGACATATTTAAACTTCTGTTTGAGTGGAAAACCCCTTTTTTTAATAAAACACCTATAATTACCCAGTTTTAGAATTGCGTGCTAAAATTCTGGCTGCCTGCAGTCACCACTAGGGGGAGCTGACTCGATTTATAAACTTAATGCATTTCATATTTCATATCAATTTTATACAGTATTACAGTATTACAGTATTTTATTTGATTTAAAAGCTGTTTATGAACCTCTTTAAGTTCTTCTACAGTTTATAAACGTGAACCAGGGGTTTTGGAGCTCTATATCAGAATATTATGCCTACAACCCTATAAATGTATGTATATTATGAAAAAGTACCCCCCCCCCCCCATATAAATGTATTACGTATATCCAAAGCCTAATGAATTTTCCCATGTTCACAGAGATGAACGGGCTCTTTTGCACATATGAGGTAAGTGGACGACAAACGTGATCTATGTTGAGGCTTTTATGGCTTTATGGGACAGATCTCAGTCTCCGAGTCCCCATTATAGGAGCCACATGCAGACGTGTAAATCTCCTGTCTCTATAGTTAGCGGAAAGTAATCAATATGGGGATTGTTAGCATGAATTTATTGTTCTCGAGCACTAAGCCACACATGAGTCCTGATGGTTGCTTGTTACAGGCCCGGCTCTTTTGTAAATTGATTTTCAGGCTGTGTTCCTGGCTGGAGATTTGTAAGGGATTTGTCGATAGAATATTACATGTATGGACGACCATTGAGTTTATGATCGGTCATTGTTTCTTCATTGATCTTTGGGGAATGCTTCACAATGTGTGGACGGACTGTATCGATAATGGACGGCGTCTCAATCAGTGACATTTAGAGGATTATCGAGTATTATACTAATAAAGTGGAATCAGTGCAGAAATGGGAAGAACTACAAGTCTCATATGTATTGGAAATGAGAACATTGCTTGTATCCCTAGGCTGAAAACCCTGAGCATAGTCCTGAACATTGTACATAGCTAGTCCTGCCCTCAGCTGAGAAGTGATACAATTGTATCCAGTGTAGACAATGCTCTGTGAGCTCCAGACTGATACATTGTACATAGCTAGTCCTGCTCTCAGCTGTATCCAGTGTAGACAATGCTCTGTGAGCTCCAGACTGATACATTGTACATAGCTAATCCTGCTCTCAGCTGTATCCTGTGTAGACAATGCTCTGTGAGTTCCAGTCTGATGCATTGTAAATAGCTAGTCCTGCTCTCAGCTGTATCCAGTGTAGACAATGCTCTGTGAGCTCCAGACTGATACATTGCACATAGCTAGTCCTGCTCCCAGCTGTATCCAGTGTAGACAATGCTCTGTGAGCTCCAGACTGATACATTGCACATAGCTAGTCCTGCTCCCAGCTGTATCCAGTGTAGACAATGCTCTGTGAGCTCCAGTCTGATACATTGTACATAGCTAGTCCTGCTCCCAGCTGTATCCAGTGTAGACAATGCTCTGTGAGCTAAACAGCTCACTTCTTCTTGGGGGATTCTTCATCCCACTAATTACCCCCCTTTCATTATCTACCTATGAAGTCTATTGGAAGAATATCACAGATACTACTGTATGTTTCACGGTTTGGTCATATTCATGGAGTTCATGTGCATTCTCCATACTCTCTCAGTACTCCCCTTTCCCAGCTCACACTCTCTCCTGCTGACTGTACAATGCATGGACTATGATTTATGTTGATCCCTCTTGTGAAATATTAACCATTTATTGAGACCACCTCTGGCCCGAATTTTTCCCGACCACTTTCAAGCATTACTATGTGCCCCCCCCCCCCCTTCTCTAGAGTCTGGACCTCCTGTATCACAAATAAATCTTATTTTCCGAGCCATCAAACAACTGTGAAGGTCTAGAAGGAAAGGAATTTAGATTTCTATTTAATATGTCAACAACTAGATTACTCTATCGTCAGTAGGAAACTCATGGTCCTTTCTCGGGATGAGCCTAAGAGTCTGGAAGGCTTTTAGGTGGTCTGGTCCTCCTGTATAGTATTCATATTAGTCAGAAGTCAGAGTATTGAGATACCTGGCTTCTGACTATTTAACTTCTGACAACTGACTACTGACAAGTGACTTCGGACTGCTGACTTCTTACTCCTGACCAGGGCCGTTTCTAGGTCATTTGAACTACAGGGCGAATCTTGCTAAAAGCGCCCCCTCCCCCCGCCCTTAAGTGATGTGGTGGTGGTGGGGTTGTTACTAGGGAGAAGCAGTGTGCGTATTATGGCATAGAGCAGTGTTATTCAACCCTTTTCAACTTGGGGCAAAAAAAGTCATTCAGTGACTCACAGGTGACGTCTTCTTTGATCTGAGGGGTCACTTTCCTTTTCCTCTCCTTCTGGCTCAGACCACCATGATGATTTCTTGCAGCAACAATTCGTCTCTTCTGAACCTACCAGACAAACATTTTAGGCCCCGCACTTTTACAACTTCCACTTTTTTGTGTCATGTTCAGTAAAGTCAGTAGGTATGTGGGTTGCCCCCTGTATGTAGCATCCCCTGCTGTGCCCCCATATAGTAATAATGTCTCCTGCTTTGCCTCCATATAGTAATAATGCCCACTGTGCAGTGCCCCAATAGTGATAATCCCCCCTGTGCTGCATCCGGCATAGTAATAATCCCCCCTGTGCTCTATCCCCATAGTAATATTCCCCCCTGTGCTCTATCCCCATAGTAATATTCCCCCCTGTGCTCTATCCCCATAGTAATAATCCCCATGTGCTCTCCCCAGATTAATAATCCCCTGTTCTGTCCATATAGTAATAACCCCCCATAGTAATAACCCCCCCTGTGCTCCCCCCATAGTAATAACCCCCCTGTGCTCCCCCCATAGTAATAACCCCCCTGTGCTCCCCCATAGTAATAATCCCCCTGTGCTCTATCCCCATAGTAATAATCCCCCTGCGTTCTCCCCAGATAAATAGTCCCCCCTGTGCTCCCCCCATATTAATAATACCCCCGTGCTCTTCCCATATTAATAATCCCCCCCTGTGTTCCCCCAATAGTAATAACCCCCCTGTGCTCCCCCATAGTAATAATCCCCCTGCGTTCTCCCCAGATAAATAGTCCCCCCCGTGCTCTTCCCATATTAATAATCCCCCCCTGTGCTCCCCCTCCATATTGATAATCCCCCCTGTGCTCCCCCCTCCATATTGATAATCCCCCCTGTGCTCCCCCCTCCATATTGATAATCCCCCCTGTGCTCCCCCCCCCATATTAACAATCCCCCCTGTGCTCCCCCCTCCATACATTCGATCGGGCGGCGGGCCAGGCCGCGGGGTGCCACCAGCGCCCTTAAGCTGTTGGCGCCCCGTGCGGTCGCCCGGCCAGCCCGCCTCTAGAAACGGCACTGCTCCTATCGACTTTTGACAACTAACTAGTGACTTCTGTCAACTGACATCTGACTACTGACTATTAACAACTGACTTTTGACTTCTGACTACTTATACCTGACTTCTGATGAAATAATGTGTGATACTTCAATTTACTTCAGTTGCTAGGCAGCCTCTAGCTTGCAGTATTCAGGTAACTAAATCAAGTGAGATCTGATCTCTGAGTTGTCAGTAGTGAGAAGTCCTGTCTCACTTGTTCACTGCATACAGAGATGAGTTTTGAAACATTGTATTTGATTTAGTTTTGCAAATAGCTGATCTATCGATGACCTGGAGCAGAAGCACTAAAGTTGCTGACTGAGTGTGTGGAGCCCTGAAGCTTCCCTGCATGAAAAATAAGTGTCTCTGCAGGGCCATTGTTACTGCCATGGGAAACTGGGGACTGCATGGGGCGCCGGTCACATTGATTGACTTTAAAACTAAGTGACTCTAGCTCCAGCCTGCAGCATCCAGCTGTGGATCAGCAAGTCCAGCCGCACACATGCCATCCCTAGCTGCAGACAGAGCAGTGGAGCAGTATGCACTGAGTTTTAGTATGCTTTGCATTGTCTGCACCGTATACTGTATAGTTATGTGGTGTCAGTATGCTCTGAGCTCTAGTATATTTTCATTGTCTCCAGCTTATAGTGTATAAGTATGTTGCGTCAGTATGCACTGAGCTCTAACTTAATGTATGCAGCACAAACAAAGCAATTTTCTTCATTACCTTGGCATTCTGCTTATCAGCCGGCTGCCTTGAAGTCTGTGTTGCTTTGCCCTAAGTGCCAGGAAAAAGCTAGATCACTCCTAGGAGAAGTTTCCCAGGACAGGATCCAGGCTTTCCAGGCACCTGCAGTGGAGCAGCACGGATCGACTTTAAAAGCAGCCGACTGATAAAAATAGTCCTGCAGAGACACTTATTTTTTGTGCAGGGACGATTCAGGGCTTCAGACATTCAGGCAGCAACTTTAGTGCTTCTGTTCCAGGTCAGCAATAGGTCAGCTATTTGCAAAACTGAAACAAATACAATGTTAAAAAAACTCAGCTCTGTACACAGTAAATAAGTGAGACAGGACTTCTCACTTCTGACAAGTCAGAGATCAATTCATTTTCATCAGTTATCACTTCATTTTGTTACCTGAATACTGCAAGCTAGGGGCTGCCTAGCAATTAAAGTGAAACTCAAACTGAATAGGGACTTATAATATTTAACTACTGACATTTCAGAGATCAGATATCACATATTATTTTATCAGAAGTCAGGTATAAGTGGTCAGTAGTCTGAAGTCATTTGTCAGGAGTCAAAAGTCACTTTTCAGCTGTCAGAAGTTAAATAGTCAGAAGTCAGGTATCAGAAGTTAGTTGTCAATACTCAGGTATCAGAGTCAGCTGTTACATTTGTGAAAAATGATTCTTGACTTTGACTTCTGACTACGTCCTTATCAGGGGTCAGGTATCAGACTTGTGTAGAAATAATTCATCACTCTGACTTCTGACTAATATGTACTGCTGGCAATTCCTCTCTTCCCAGCCAACCACATCTTCTTCTTCAGTTCATACTGAGTCTACTGAGTCTAGTGTTGAGCTGATCTGTTGAAATGTTTGGGTTCGACAACATTATCCGGACCCGAACAATCTGCTATTGTTTCCCTGTGGCTGCAGAAGACTACCAGGGAAACAGCCTATGACCTACGGCTGTATTCAAATTTACCAGGACTCCCTAGGGCTGTATCCAACTTCTGCAACCGCGGTGGATCTAACACAGATCATTACGGTTAGGTTTATGTTGCCAAACCCAAACATTTTGACTGGTTTGCTCAACCCCATGGGTGTAACTACCAGAGTAGCTGCCAAAGCGACTGCTACGGGGCCTGTTGCATCAGGGACCCAGTGACTCACTCCTGCAATACACTGGGCCCTCTAAGCCGTCATCATTTGCAGCACCTAATGCCCGAGCTGGCCTTCATGGTGCTGCAAGCCCTCCCGATGAGCACTTGCAGTTAAATGTTATGACTACACTTGATTGGTTTGCAGTCAGTCGGAGGGGGGGTCCAATCAAAAATTTTGGGGCCCAGCCATTTCTAGGTACGCGCCTGCTCACCACTACTGTAATGATAGCCCTCCCTTTTGAGTCCATGCTTGTAGTTGTGTCTCATCTTGGTCATGGTCTGTGATCTTTTTTTGTCTGCCTTGGCTCCTACGTAGTTCACAAAAAAAAAAATCAAATCAACTGGTGCAAAAAAATGCCAGATATTTGTAATTTACTTCTATTAAAGAAAAACAAAGAAAACTCAAGTACTTATCAGCTGCTGGATGTCCTGCAGGAAGTGGTGTATTCTTTTCAGTCTGACACAGTGCTCTCTGCTGCCACCTCTGTCCATGTCAGGAACTGTCCAGAGCAGCAGCAAATTCCCATAGAAGACCTCTCCTGCTCTCCAGACTGGAAAGAGTCCCACTTCCTGCAGAACACACAGCAGCTGATAAGTACTGAAAGACTTGAGATTGTTTTTAATGGAAGTAAATTACAAATCTCTGGTACTTTCTGGCACCAGTTGATTTGAAAGAAACTACCCTTTTAAGATTCTATTTAGAATATGTAGTTTTTTGATGGTGCACATCACAGGTCTCTGGAGCCTGAGCCTCCATGGGCGGCATGAGAGGGACCTATATCATATTAGCTATTTGCTGGTACCTGTCAGCGCAAATAATAATAAAAGAAAAGAGCCCTTATAATTTTTTTTTCAATAACTGGTAAATGGAATAAATGGAATTAAATAAAATGTATCTATTAGAACTTCTTTGTATTCAAACCAAAAAGTGCATCCAGTACAGGTCAGGATAAGAGGCTTCTATTGTGAGGACATACTGGTATTACACGTTTACTAAGCTAGGTAAATATACAGTATGTTAGATGGACGGATAGAGATGGATATTACCATTAGATCTGGAAAACTGGAAGAGCTTTGTTTAGTACATATAATATACAGCCCATATAATGTACAGCAGAACATAAGCCCTATCTATCTATATATATATATATATAAACTATCTGTCCCTGATATCATTTTCAGCAAGAGAGAAGTCAAAGATACCAAAGCTGAGATCAGGTTTAAGGAAAGAGATTATAAGGAAACCAGGGTTCACCTAGCACGCTATGAAAAGACTAATAGCCAGCATAGAGGACAGGGCAATAATGCACTTTATAGGAGGCCAGGGACTATTACGGGATTGGACCAGGCACAGTTACAAGGAAAAGGGTGAGGGGAAAGGCAGGATGTCGATCACTTAGCATAACAATGGTTAACTGTTCAATAGCTACAGAGATGGGTATGGTGCCGAATCAATTACAAGAACAGGGGAAATTGAGCTCTGTTTAGACAGTGTTCAGACTGATGCAAATGAAACATAGAAATCAAGTACAAAATCATGGCTAAGAGCGCAGTCCTCTCCCTTCTAACAGAAATGGTTTCCGGCATGGCTGTCTATTACTTGAAGTAAGCAGGCATGCCTCTACTTCCTAGCACAACCTGTCGTCAAGTATTCTTGTATATATATATATATATATATATATATATATATATATATTATATATATGCTCTGGACTGAAGGTTGCTTTTTACTCTTTTACCACTTGGTGTCTTACTTTACCTGCACAGCTAAAGGTATCAAAAGGGTTAATGTTGCACTTGCTTGCTGTTCACTGTTGTCCAATTCTTAGACCTGGTACCACACAACACCACCACCTATCACTCAGGTTCCGCTTGTTCTAGAAGCTTCCCCACCAATGGGAGACACGCCTAGGTAGCTCCCTGAAAGTCCTTGGGGGGATGTTTACTCCAGGGCCTGTCCCCTGACAGGGATTCTATGCTATTCATTCCTTTCAAGCACCATCCTATAAGTACTATGCAGTGCTAACGTAAAAGCTGGGATAGATACCATATTGGAAAAAGACTTTGTCTACGTCAGAGGTGACAATCCTTTCTAGGTAGGACATTCCGGAAAACTACAGGTTTTTCTGCAGTGGAGCAAAGTGCGACTAAGCCGAAGTACTCCATTGATCTGCACTTGACCATCTCGGAGAACCTTGAATGGCTAGCTTTGTCCGGTTGTGCAACCCCGGGGCTTGTCCTACCAGATCTTCTTCATCTACAAAGCCAAGTCATCTCGTAAGAGTACTGCTACTAGTTAGATGTGGCCCCTTGGTAGCCCCTTAACCTTCACACAAGTCAAGTCTCACTAAGCCAAAGCTTAATCTAGCCTACTAGGCCAAAAGTACACAGAAGCTATTCACACTCTGTACCTAGAGTAGCCAGTCTATGTGTTCTGTGTTGTCCACAAGGGGAAAGGCCTATTTTTACAATTGTAATATTTTTGCACCTTACTGCCAAAA
Organism: Dendropsophus ebraccatus; assembly: GCF_027789765.1. Lineage (NCBI taxonomy): Eukaryota > Metazoa > Chordata > Amphibia > Anura > Hylidae > Dendropsophus > Dendropsophus ebraccatus. The sequence goes on from NC_091455.1 coordinate 15,088,267, forward strand.
CCACTATTTTGTGTATTGCACTAAGATTTGCTTAGTAAAGCTGTGACCCTGTTTAAGACTCTGGACTCTGGACTTTGTTCTACAAAGCCTAGTTTCAATGTGCCCAGGGGTGGGCATACCACTCCTGGCCACCGATACAAGAGCCTAGTCGGTACCCCAAACACCTTGCCCATTGCTAATCCCAACACCTAGCAACCACCAGGGCCACTGCATAAGGTAGTGCTATAATTATTCCATCTGTTTGCACACCGTTACTGAATCTGCTGCCCAGCATGTGAAACATGATCCCAGAAGAAAAGGGAGGGCAAGAAAATAGTGGAGGTAATAAAACTCACATGATGTGTGATATCTGGTACTATGGGAAGGCAAGGTAACAACTGGTCAGGGTAGGAAGGTTACATAACCAGGATCATGGTCCTATCATATCACATAGACTATTGTTATACAACACAATCTATCAGTTGCAAGGGCAATGTACTATAATATAATATAGATTGTAATATAATATAGAGCAAACAAACAACTCATGTTGAAACAAAGCTGTAATTACAAAAACTGAGCAAACTTCTGTGACTTTATGTGCAGCAGGAGGAGGGAATCACCCAGCAGCAGCAGCAGCGAGCGCATCTGCACATCTTTCAGTCCACGTTAGCAACTTTGTTGGCAGCGGAAACAGTGATAATGGAATGCAAATGAGAACGCCAATTGTTCACTTTGTGACCTCAAACTTTGAAAGCTCCGTCTTGCCTTTTTCATGCCCGCCAGAGCACAAACAATCGCTGATGGGAAGATTCACACTCCAAATGCTAAGACCTCGAGCTGTAGGTGTTTGCTCCCTCCAAGTACCAACATTTTCCCTTGTTTTTCTCTATCAAACAATGAGTCTACATTGCGGTATGCAGGGCTGGTTTTCAGGGATGGTAAACCGGGCAATCGCTCGGGGTCTTGACCCCCTGCTGAGTATTATTTACCACAGACCCCATTTCTTCCCTAGACCACCAGGGAATGTAAAATCATCCCCTTCACTGCTAGAAGATATACAACTAACCCTTTAACTGACTTAAACCATCAGAAATTCATCAGAACTTTTCTTTACATACGATATGAAAGTAGAAAGTAATACATGAAATGAGAATATGATCACATTTAAAGGGATACATCACTTCAGGAGATCCATTTTTATTAGAAGCTTCTCTTAGCAGTAGGTTGATGTAACAGACAGAGTGTGGACCCAATGTGCTAACCAACCAGTTTGGCTTTGGACCACACCAAGTGCCCCCTAGGTCTTCACCTTTTATCCCGCTCCAGGATGTGGAAGCTGGGCTTCAGCAACTGTATAACACAAGTGTGGTCCTTGGCAATGCAGGAGTTAAGCTGAGAAGCTGTGGGACTTGATTTACACAGTTGGGTGGTCTGTTTGATTGACTGGTTTCTCTGCCTGTCTGCAGCCTGGAGGATCAGAGCGCCGGTCCAATGAGGATCCGGACCGGGCTGTTAGTCAGCGTAAAACAGAGCTGAGGCAGAGTCCCAGCGCTGGCTATTAGATTAATACCCTGATACCAGCTCCCCCGTGCCTATTCCTGCGATTCCCTTCCTAACTCCCTCTGATTGCTCGACTTGGTATCTGACCTTCCGCCTGACTTTAGACCATCTGATTTGGTTGCTGATTTTGTACTGTGTGGCCCGTTTGGTTCTAACTTGGCTTGTTTACTATCCCATATTGTGTTTGTCGGTCTGTCTTGTTTTGTGTTCCACATATGCAGCCTTCGTGGTTGTCCGCAGGGCCATTTCTAGCACCGTACAGGAGGGGCAACCCCACGGGGCGCTGACAGCTAGGGGGCGCCCTCCCACACCTCACTCAGCAGCAGTGGCTGACATACTGTCTGTGCCAGAGCTGCAGGCTCAGTGTCCAGTGCGCCCCCACATGCAGCACCCGGCTCCATGGGCTCTTTTGTGTCCTGGGAGATGGCCGGATTAACCTGTGGCTGCTTCAAAGAGGAGAAGGGAGCAGTATGACAGCCCCTGTGTAAGTCCTGCTCCCTTATCTTATTACAGCTGATCTGAGCTCTGTGTGTGTGTGTGTGTGTGTGTGTGTGTATGTGTGTGTGTGTGTGTGTGTGTGTGGTGGTGGGTTGTGTGTATCACTAGGAAGACAGCCGTATCAGGGCCCAATGTGAGTTGGGAGGGGGGATGGGCAGCTTCTCTAGTTTCTCCTTATCAGTCACTTGTATTTATTGCAGAGAGTTTAACCCTCACACTGCCTCCCTATAAATCACTTACCTGTGCAGACAATGTAAGGGTTAACCCTATCTCTTTGCTGCAATAAATGTCTGATGAGGAGAAACTGAAGGAGCAGAGAAGTGATAGATATTTACAGTACAGGAGCCATATTAGTATAGTAAGATAAGTGATAGCTACTCCCAGTACATGACCTATATTAGTATAGTGCCCCTTCTACATGGCCCATTATGCAGTCATATGCAGCCGGTCTGCTGTATTGGTGGTGCAGTCATTTAACTACATAGGGCAATGTGCCACTGATAACAATAATGTATATGGCAGATCCCCTGTCGGCTGATCACTGGCAAGTTTATATCGCTATAGGGAAATGAGCGTTATTCCCATATCCTGTAAATTACGGGCCCTACGGAAAGGGAAGCCCTGTGATGGACCGTTTCCCCGCTCCGGGCATCATGCCGGGAACAGGGAAACTGGATGACACAGCCGCGCAGCTCTGTGTCTGTGTCATGCTCCATTAAGGGATTCCTCGTACATTGCAACCGTAATTTAAGGGATGTGGGCATAAGCCCTTAGAAATACTCATTAACCCCTTAAAGACAGAGCCAATTTCGATTTTTGCGTTTTCGTTTTTTCCTCCTTGTGCTTAAAAGGCCATAGCAGTTGCATTTTTCCGCCTAGAGACCCACATGAGCCCTTATTTTTTGCGTCACTATTTGTACTTTGCAATGACAGGCTGGATTTTTGCATAAAGTACACTGCAAAACCAGAAAAAAATTCAAAGTGTGGTGAAATTGAAAAAAACCCCGCATTTTGTTTATTTGGGGGAAATGTGTTTTTACACCATTCGCCCTGGGGTAAAACTGACTTGTTATATATGTTCCTCAAGTCGTTACGATTACTACGATATGTAACATGTATAACTTTTCTTGTATCCGATGGCCGGTAAAAAATTCAAACCATTGTCAACAAATATATGTCACTTAAAATCGCTCCATTCCCAGGCTTATAGCGCTTTTATCCTTTGGTCTATGGGGCTGTGTGAGGTGTCATTTTTTGCGCCATGATGTGTACTTTCTATCGGTACCTTGATTGCGCATATACGACTTTTTGATCGCTTTTTATTACAATTTTTTCTGGATTTGATGCGACCAAAAATGCGCAATTTTGCACTCTGGGATTTTTGGGCGCTGACGCAGTTTACCGTGCGAGATCAGGAATGTGATTAATTAATAGTTCGGGCGATTACGCACGCGGCGATACCAAACATGTTTATTTATTTACTTTTATTTATAACCTGGGAAAAGGGGGGTGATTCAGACTTTTATTAGGGGAGGGGGCTTTTTACTTATAACAACACTTTTTTTTTTAACTTTTACACTTATACTAGAAGCCCCCCTGGGGTTAGGGTTATTCCCCCTGGGGGACTTCTAGTATAAGTGCACTGATCTCTCATTGAGATCTCTGCAGCATAGATATGCTGCAGAGATCCATGAGATAGGCACTCGTTTACTTCCAGCTGCTGCAGCCGGAAGTAAACGAGTGCCGAGCCGGGGATGGCGCCATCTTGGAGAGGTCTCCGGCCGGCTTCAGAAACGGAGATCGCTCCTCCGGGATAACATCCCGGGGGAGCGATCTCCGCCACTAGACACCAGGGAACAGCTGAATCCGGTAATCGGATGCAGCTGTCATGTTTGACAGCTGCATCTGATTACTGTATTAGCGGGCACTGCGATCGGACCGTGCCCGCTAATACCTGCGGTCCCGGTCTACAATCGGCACCTGGGACCGCCGCGGTTCAGAGCGGGGTCGCCGCGCGGCGCCGCTGTGAACTCCCTTACCGGCAATAGGGCGTAAATATGCGCCCTTTGTCATTAAGGGGTTAATGATAATCACACATCTCTTATAGTGCGTTTACACCGAGACATTTATCTGACAGATTTTTGAAGCCAAAGCCAGGAACAGACTATAAACAGGGAACAGGTCATAAAGGAAAGACTGAGATTTCTCTTCTTATAAAATCCATTCTGGCTTTGGCTTCAATAATCTGTCAGATAAATAGCTCTGTGTACCAACGCATCCATAAGTAAACTCAGTGAGACTTGTGCTTGCTCCTGTAGATTTCCATATGCAAAACAGGAGTCCGTGGAGCCTCGGTTGCGAGTCTCAAAACACGGGATAGCCAGATATCTCTAGCCTGTTGCCACGGGGTGCCTCCATGATGGGGAGAGCACCACACCACCCTGATACATAGCCCCTTAAGTCCCACTCGGTTGTGAGTATTGGAACATAGACAGGGAAGCACCAGGGTGGCCCCTTTCTGTCAATGTCTAACTCAAGGTACGAGTATTGCGATTATGACAAGGGCTTTCCAGGGCAGGCATCCCTCCACAAACAGCCATTTCGGGGTACTCCAATGAAGTACTCAATCAAAAGTCTCCACTGATACCCCCAAAAATTTAAATATGCAAAACAAGAGCCCGTGGAGTCTCGGTTGCGAGTCTCAAAACACAGGATGTTTGTGGACGGATTTCCACTATGATTTTCACCTGTTTGCAGGTAAAGCATCATAAATCAATGCACCCATGACCCTCTAACTACAAACACTACAACTCCCAGCATTTACTGACAGCCCACAGCCCTCAGAATATTCTGGAAGTACAAGTGAACAGACACCTCAAGGTGTTGTCTACTCAAAAACAACAACTCCCAGCATACACTGAAAGCTTCATGAGTGTAGGGCATTCGGAGAGCTGTAGCTGTTATTCACAAGGGAGCTGCGCTCACGGGGGGTGGGGGTGGGGGGGGCGTGGTTGCACTTTTTCCAGATTCGCACTGTAGCCAAAATGGCCTAGAAACTGCCCTGGTTGTCCGTGGCCGCCTAGGGCTGACTGAGGCAAGTAGGTAGCGACAGTGGGTGGGTTAAGACCTAGGGCCAACTATCTTGTCCTGTCTGTACCTCCCTGTCCTGACAATAGGCTTGGGGCAGCCATAAAGCACAATCTGGAGAACAGGCACAGGTCAGGATAGATGGAGAATCATCAGCATCACAGAACTGCTTCTTCATTCAGAATGCAAAAATGCAACAATGCTCAGGCAGAGGAGGAGCAGGTGGAGATAGTTTAAAGTGTCACTGTCGTGAATTTTTTTTTTGCAGAAATCAATAGTCCAGGCGATTTTAAGAAACTTTGTAATTGGGTTTATTATCCGAAAAATGCATTTTTATCATGAAAAAGCAGTTTGAAGCTCTCCCCCCTGTCTTCATTGTTCTCCTATGGAGAGAGCTAAAGAAAAGACCAAAACAGGACAACAAAGAGTTAATCTACAAATCCCTCACGGGATATCTCTTCTGACCATCACCAGTGACCTGTCTGAGCTCGGATTACAGCTGTCACCCAGCTCCGTGCCTGTAATCCTCTGTTATCTGCTTTCTGCTGCCGGCTAACTCCCTCCTTCCTCCTCCCCCCTCCCCTCTCCCTAGACCAGACAGGGGACGTCTCCTGCAACAAGTCACAATTTTCAGATTTTTCAGAGTGGATGAAAAAGAGGAAGGAGGGGGGGGACCTGGGAAAAGGCTTTTTACATGCAGATAATGGCAGATTTGGCTAATAAACCCAATTACAAAGTTTCTTAAAATCGCCTGGACTATTGATTTCTGCAAAAAAAAAAAAATACGACAGTGACTCTTTAAATAGGTGCAGTTGGCACTGGATTGACAGACAGCTTTAGCACGTGGATAAAAACTGCCTCTATAAATCCAGAGCAGTCGGCCACATGTGCACACTAGCGGCCAGAGGTGTCATTGCAGCAAAAGGAGGAAGAAGATGCCCCCAGACACCCCCAGGCAAGCATGGAGCACAGCAGAGGAGTGGACAGGAGTCTCGCCTGGCAGCTTCACAGTTGATCACAGGATTTTCTGATGCTGGTATCACCAATGGTCAGCTGTAGTCTACCTGGGAGAGCCTAATAGTTAGTGTTCAGTTTTCTTGCAGCACCTCCACAAGAGAATTTAAAGGGTTACTCAAGACAGGAGGTCTTTTTTCTCTATGGCCAGAGAGGGGGTGGATGAAAGCAATGACGTCCACTTACCACCCCTCATCGCGCTGCCAGTGCCCAGACGCTTCCTGGTCTACGACATGGCTTGAGACATGATGTTTCAAGCCCACTCAGCAATTCAGTGGATGCACGGGTTCCCGTCTCTGCCGCTGAATGGCTGAAATGTTGGATCTCAAAGACCAGGAAGAGGATGGGGACTGGAGACCAGAGCAATGCAATGCCAGGTAAGTGTACATCGTTGCTTTCATTCACCCCTTTCCCGGCCATAGTGGAAAAAAAAAAACCTCCTGCTTGGAGTACCCCTTTAAATTACACAGTTCCCATTGATTTCAATAGGTTGTTTATGTATTGCTCAGCGGTTCTTCATCAAAGATGTAAATCCAGCATCTTCTGTGTTTCAATCATCTTGTCTCTAGTTAAAACCACAATTCATATATACAAAACACCAACGCCTTTCGGACATAGCTCACCCCTTAATCTTGGCCATGGAGCCATAGGAAATCTATGTGCCTTGTATATCATTTTCTTACCTAGAGTCTCCACGTTTCTCCATGCACAGACTTCAATGGATGCCATATTACAGATCGGTATTACAGTCATTAAGCTTTGCACTTTCAGACTCCTTCAGGGAAGTCGTCCCCACGTTAATGTCATTTGCTTCTCCACAACTCAGCTGGTTCTCGATATAGTAATAATACCATTCCATTCTACATGCCTGAACAATCCCACATGCCACAGATCAATCACTTCCCTGCTGAACTTTCCTATGAATGCGTCTATTGTCAGCAGCGGCGGTGGCGGGTAGCACGTCAGGGCAATCTTATTCTGAAGCCAATTAACTTAGCAATATGTTCTGGACGGGAAACATCACCTGAAGGGATCATGGGAAGAGCAAACAAACTAGAAATCATTAGACTTTATATGAAGAATGTTCACGGTGTTGGAACCAGTAGATAACCAGTCCACGAAATACCGCTCCAATGAATGACTGCGCATGATTCATAGGAATTATGTTTTATCCATTAAAAGAACCTATCATGTTGAACGCACAGTCGGGTCTACCGGCATCATGTTATTATGCAGATTAATATATAAATTTATGAGGAAAAAAATCTTCAGCAGAACTATTCAGAATTTTATTTATTCAATATCTGGACTTTTGCTAAATTGCATATTGGGGTGGGAAACTACCCACAGGGGGCACCTACCTAATGGGGAAGATCAGCCCCTGGGGAGAACTACCTAAGGGGAGGGGTGGATCATCTACTGAAGGAACCTACATGCCTAGTGTGGGACACGGATCGATAAACAGCTGAATCAGGACGCTTTGACCGATTATCGCTTTGTGTTATGGAGAAACCTATTACACAATCATCGACTGATCGTTTCTTTTGGTCCTCACCTAAAATCCCTGGCCACCGACCGCGCATTGCTACGATGCAAGGACAATGGTCGACGGTTGTGTAAAAAGAAGATAAACTGTATACATTACTTCTCCAAGTTCACTTCCCGGAGCCGTCGCTGTAGCTTCAGAGCGGTCTCTGAACTAACAGGCCACTTCAGCCCTTGCTAAACAATTAATGGGCCATTTAATAGGCTCAGTAAATGAGCGCAGATCTAGCAGATCGGCGCTTGTTTACATGATTGATTGGGCCGTCATCGAGCCATCTAACAGGACCCTTACTCTTGCCCTCCAACCTATTGTGTGAGACACCAAGTGGAGCATTATTATTACCATTTGGGGCACTTTGGGTAAAAGTAAGTAGGTAGCTGAAAGAACGCAGAGTCTGGAGGGTGTGCCTATTAGCTTCTAGAGATTATCTGGGAGTCCAGTGGGCGGTCCTAGTCAGTTACTGATTCATCTTTATCACATTCGAAGAGCCAAAAGTTGTCGTTTTTTCCCCCGATAAAGTTGCCATGTATGAACATAGGGAGAGATTTATCAAAAGTGAAACTGGCTCAGTTGCCCCTAGCAACCAGATTCCACCTCTCATTTTCCAAAGAGTCTGTGAGGAATGAAAGGTGGAATCTGATTGGTTGCTAGGGGCAACTGAGCCAGTCTCACTTTACACCATGTTTGATAAATCACCCCCCATAGTTTGTAGCAGAATCATTTTAGGGTTCCCATCTGGACAGCCCTTTAAGGGTGCCTTCACACCTACCAGATCTGCAGCGGATTTTCTGCTGCGGATCCGCAGCGGATTTGACTAAATGAATGAACACAGCATTAAATCCACACTGTAAATTCCGCTGCGGATCCGCAGCAGATACGGTGTGTGTGAAAGCACACTAAGGGTGCGTTCACACCTACAGGATCTGCAGCAGATCTGCAGCAGATTTGATGCTGTGTTCAGTTATTTAAATGAAATCTTCTGCAGAAAATCAGCTGCAGATCCCGTAGGCGTGAACGCACCATAAAGAGGTATTCCCATCTGACAAAGTTATCCTCTATCCATAGAATAGGAAAATAAATAGCTGATCATGAGGGGTCCGAGGAGTGGAGTCCCCTGTGATCACAAGAATGGGGACCACAGTTTCTAAATAAAATTTTGGACCAAGAAACAGTATAGGTTGCACATTCACATTCACATTCATTATCACTAGTCTTAGCGCTCGATCTGTTTCACGCCAACTCAGCTGCATCCATGTGTTTTGTGACTAGGTCATGTGATCACCAGCTTGACCCACAGAAAATAACAGTGTTTAATGTGTCAGAGACAAAACACTTGATAACCTGTTACTCTGTAACTCGCTGTCTGTGTCTTAAAGGGATACTCCAGTGAAATTCTTTTTCTTTCAAATCAACTAGTTTCCCAAAGTTATATAGATTTGTAATTTACTTCTATTTTAAAATATCCAGTCTTCCAATACTTATTGGCTGCTGTATGTCCTGCAGGAAGTGGTGTATTCTTTCCAGTCTGACACAGTGCTCTCTGCTGCCAGCTCTGTCCATGTCAGGAACTGTCCAGAGCAGTAGCAAATCCCTATGGAAAACTTCTCCTGCTCTGGACAGTTCCTGACATGGACAGAGGTGGCAGCAGAGAGCACTGTGTCAGACTGGAAAGAATACACCACTTCCTGCAGGACATACAGCAGCTGCTAAGTACTGGAAGACTTGAGATTTTTTAAATAGAAGTAAATTACAAATCTATATAACTTTCTGACACCAGTTGATTTGAAAGAAAAAGATTTTCTTTGGAGTACCCCTTTAACTTTCCCTGTTAACACCAATAATTCATTGTTTTTAGCTTCCAACTCTGCAGCCACTTTACACAACCTTTTTCTTTGTGATTTGTACCCAGAAAGGACGGCAGCGCTCGCCCCCACTTTATAGACGCAGACGTGTCAGCGGAGTGAAAAGCTTCAGATGTGCAGCTAAATAATTGGGCTACGATGTCAACATTTTAATCAATGATCTGGAAGTAAATAGGCATTGATTTCTCAGCGCTCGCAGACAATGGGGAGCGATACTGTCCACCTAAATGGATGTGTATCACTGGAACAAATTAAAAAGAGACAGCTTGCAAAACGCCGCAGCCCTCGTGTTAACAGCGACTCTACAGAAGTCAGCAAATTCTGCATCGGATCTTGGCTTATGCATCATGGAGCTGAGCACATGTTATTCCCTGGATTGTTACTATTATTGTATATAACACGTACAGGATGTGCTGCCGATGGGATGACGGAGATAGCAATGTAACTTATACAATATGTCCCCATACAAAGTGTTAATAGTGTGCCCCCCCATGCAGAGTGTTGGTAGTGCCCCCATACAGGGTGTTGGTGATGGCAGTGCCCCCTTACAGGGTGTTGGTAGTGTCCCCCGTACAGGGTGTTAACAGTGTGTCCCCCATACAAGGTGTTGGCAGTGTCCCCCATACAAGGTGTTGGCAGTGTCCCCCATACAAGTTGTTGGCAGTATCTTCCATACAGTGTGTTGGCAGTGTCCCCCATACAGGGTGGTGGCAGTGTCCCCCATAGGAGGTGTTGGCAGTGCCCCCCATACAAGGTGTTGGCAGTATTCCCCATACAAGGTGTTGGTAGTGCCCCCCATACAATGTGTTGGCAGTGTCCCCCATACACGGTGTTGGCAGTGCCCCCCATACAAGGTGTTCGCAGTATCTCCTATACAAGGTGTTGGCAGTGCCCCCCATACAAGGTGTTGGCAGTGTCCCCCATACAAGGTGTTGGCAGTGCCCCCCATACAAGGTGTTGGCAGTGCCCCCCATACAAGGTGTTTGCAGTATCTCCTATACAAGGTGTTGGCAGTGTCCCCCATACACAGTGGTGGCAGTGTCCCCCATACAAGGTGTTGGCAGTGCCCCCCATACAAGGTGTTGGCAGTGTCCCCCATACACAGTGTTGGCAGTGTCCCCCATACAAGGAGTTGGCAGTGTCCCCCATACAAGGTGTTGGCAGTGCCCCCCATACAAGTTGTTGGCAGTGCCCCCCATACAAGTTGTTGGCAGTGCCCCCCATACAAGTTGTTGGCAGTGCCCCCCATACAAGGTGTTGGCAGTCTCTCCTATAAAAGGTGTTATCAGTGCCCACCATACAAGGTGTTTGCAGTATCTCCTATACAAGGTGTTTGCAGTGCCCCCATACAAGGTGTTGGCAGTGCCCCCCATACAAGGTGTTGGCAGTGCCCCCCATACAAGGTGTTGGCAGTGTCCTCCATACAAGGTGTTGGCAGTGCCCCCCATACACGGTGTTGGCAGTGTCCCCCATACAAAGTGTTCGCAGTATCTCCTATACAAGGTGTTGGCAGTGCCCCCCATACAAGGTGTTGGCAGTGTCCCCCATACAAGGTGTTGGCAGTGCCCCCCATACAAGGTGTTGGCAGTGCCCCCCATACAAGGTGTTGGCAGTGCCCCCCATACAAGTTGTTGGCAGTGTCCCCCATACAAGGTGTTGGCAGTGTCCCCCATACAAGGTGTTGGCAGTGCCCTCCATACACGGTGTTGGCAGTGCTCCCTCATACAAGGTGTTGGCAGTATCTCCTATACAAGGTGTTGGCAGTGCCCCCATACAATGTGTTGGCAGTCTCTCCTATACAAGGTGTTGGCAGTGCCCCCATACAATGTGTTGGCAGTCTCTCCTATACAAGGTGTTATCAATGCCCACCATACACAATAGTAGCACTATGTCCCTGTATAAAGTACCAGCAGCATGCCCCTATACCAGGTGTTAGTAAAGTGCTCTCCACATAAGGTTTTAGTATTGTGCCCCCTATATTTTGCCCCCTTTTCAGTGCCAGCATTGTTTCTCCGTACCTAACGTAGCGAGACCCCATATACAGCACCAGCAATATAACCAGTATTTTCTTTTTGTGTTGAATAGTAACAGTAGAATAAGAGTAGGACTATAGCGTGCTATTATCTCCCTGTGCTGCCATATTAACACCAGTAATGTCGCTATACAATGAGCATATTATATCTAATTGTGCCGCCCTACTACTGCTGCTGTTATATCTGGCTGTGCCGCTGTATTATTATAGGATGAATAGTAATTTGGCAGCACTATAACCCAACTGTGTACGCTGCTACTTCAAAAGGAGCAAAGACCAATGGGATTTGTTCTCTATTATTACAGATCCTTGGATTCAGCCTATTGTCTTAGTCCCATACCGTATACAGGTATTCTGGGTAAGTCAGTATGAAGCCCCCATATCAGGACTTTGGACTTTTGGGTAATCCCGTCTGGGCTTGTTATCCCCAATCCATAGGATATGCTGACCACTGCATAGCGCCTCCTTACTCCCTCTCCTATCCCTGCTTGATTGACAGTCATCTGGAAGCCAAGCCCTGTGCACAAGTTATATGCACAAGTTATATAGTGCAGGATTTGTAAACAGTGCTTGGCTTCTAGCCGAGGGATGGAAGAAGGAGAAAGGTTGTGTTTGAAAGTTGTTAGGGCAAGGAGACACATGGTGCCGCCCATATATCCATCTGTGCTTCCATAACTATGTACAATGTACAAAGTACTTAGTCCCATCCCTATCCCTGCTAGATTGACAGTCAGCTGGAAGCCGAGCCCTGTTTCTAAATCCCATTCTTGCACTATGCATATAAATTGTGTGTAGGGCTCGGCTTCCAGCTGACTGTAAATCAAGCTGGGATAAGAAGAGGAGGGGGAATGAGGAGGCATTGCAGCCCTGAGCTCTTCATAGGCTTATGAATGGCCCTTTGACACTCTGCACTGGAACATTCTGGAAGCACAGACAGATATATGAATGGTACCATATATGCCTTCTTGTGTCAGCAGTTTGAAACTTGACAGATTCCCTTGAAGACTTTTGATCAGGTGACATGTTGGAACCTATTTATACCCTTCTAATCTCACCACCGAATATTTTAATCCAATTTATAGATAAAAAAATGTTTAAAAACCAGGCGTCTTATCTGGGTAAAACCATTATGGTAATGATATAAGTGCACGCAGCCCTTCCTATAAAATCCAGGTATCTGTACTTTGCACCAGTCACCTGAACGAGATAAAAACTACCCATAAAGTAGGTGACTCCAGCCGCCAGCCGCCTCCGCTGCCGAGATTACCGGCCCTGTTATAGAAACACTTTCATAATACATGAAACGCCATCCAAAAATAAGTTAAAAGGAGACGTCAATCAGAGGTGAGAATAGAGGTGGGAGACTGCTCCGGCGAGATAAGAGAGCGCACCGGAACAATCCCAGCCACTCCGGAAGATTCCCCTCCGTATCCTGCCGCCCTGCACATTTATTGTTTCTCCTCGTACAAAAAAAATAGAAAAAAGTCTGATTATTCCTGACATTGTAGAAAGCCGAATGTCAGGCTGCAGGAAATGACCCTTTATTGTTATATATAGAGTGAGTCTACCTGAAGGTGACACGCCGGCCAGAGACGCATATATATCTACATGGTGGGGGTCCGAGAGCCGAGACCCTTATCAGCCATCATCTTATCATCTTCTAGGAGTAGTCAGGGTTTTAAGGGCTCAGCCATGGGAATCAATGGGATTGCAACTGCCTTGGCTCCTAGTCCAGTGCTTTATGGGAAAATTGATTCCTGTGGCAGTGGATTAGGGATGCATTGATTCCTATGGAAGCATCTTAAAGTTCCAGTAATTTCTGTGGCCATGCTTTGTAGATACATTGATTCCCATGGCAGTGGATTACAAATGCAATGATCCCTATAGCAGAGCATTACAGGACTGATGCAAAGTGAGTAGGATCCCAGCACTGCCCCTACCGTAGGGCAAAGTGAGCAATTAGCTTGATTCACTGCAGCCGCAAATGGATATACAGATTAACCATTAGTGGTGCTCTCTTCCAATTCAATAGGCTTCAATTCACAAAAAAACAGAAAAACAAAAAAAAGAGATGAACGGCACTCACCAATGACTTTTGTGGTTATTTTATTCCTGCATCACACGACACTGGTAACATACTGTATTAGACGAAGAGCAACAGGGGTGCTCCACTAGGCTACGGCTGTTTCACGCTGACATGCTTCCTTTGGCCAGAGGAAGCATGTCAGTGTGAAACGGCCATAGCCTAGTGGAGCGCCCCTGTTGCTCTTTGTCTAATACAGTATGTTACCAGTGTTATGTGATGCACAAATAAAATAACCACAAAAGTCATTGGTGAGTGCCGTTCATCTCTTTTTTTTCTGCACTAATGTGAATTACAGGATTGATTCCTATAGCAGTGCATTACAGGAGTGATTCCTATAGCAGTGCATTATGGGATTGATTCCTGTAGCAGTGCTTTACATTTGAATTGATTCCTATGTTAGTGGATTACAATTGTATTGATTTCTATAGCAATGCATTACAATTTAGCTCACTTCTTTGGCTGTCAACTACAATCTCATTGATTCCTATAAATGTGTATATAGTACTGCAATCTTGTTTATTCCTAATGAATGTCTGTAATATTCTATTCTCATTGATTGTTAAGAATGTCCACAGTATTGCAATCTCATTAATTTCTATGGCTGTATATACTATATACAGTCATAGGAATCAATGAGCTTATAATACTATATACATAATACTATATACAGCCATAGGAATCAATGAGCTTATAATACTATATACATAATACTATATACAGCCATAGGAATCAATGAGCTTATAATACTATATACATAATACTATATACAGCCATAGGAATCAATGAGCTTATAATACTATATACATAATACTATATACAGCCATAGGAATCAATGAGCTTATAATACTATATACATAATACTATATACAGCCATAGAAATCATTGAGATTATAATACTATATACAGCCATAGGAATCAATGAGATTATAATACTATATACAGCCATAGAAATCAATGAGATTATAATACTATATACAGCCATAGAAATCAATGAGATTATAATACTATATACAGCCATAGGAATCATTGAGATTATAATACTATATACAGCCATAGAAATCAATGAGATTATAATACTAGATAAAGCCATAGGAATCAATGAGGTTCTAATACTATATACAGCCTTAGGAATCATTGAGATTATAATACTATATACAGCCATAGGAATCAATGAGATTATAATACTATATACAGCCATAGAAATCAATGAGATTATAATACTATATACAGCCATAGAAATCAATGAGATTATAATACTATATACAGCCATAGGAATCATTGAGATTATAATACTATATACAGCCATAGAAATCAATGAGATTATAATACTAGATAAAGCTATAGGAATCAATGAGGTTATAATACTATATACAGCCATAGGAATCAATGAGATTATAATACTATATACAGCCATAGGAATCAATGAGATTATAATACTATATACAGCCATAGGAGTCAATGAGATTATAATACTATATACAGCCATAGGAATCATTGAGATTATAATACTATATACAGCCATAGGAGTCAATGAGATTATAATACTATATACAGCCATAGAAATCAATGAGATTATAATACTATATACAGCCATAGGAATTAATGAGGTTATAATACTAGATAAAGCCATAGGGATCAATGAGGTTATAATACTAGATAAAGCCATAGGAGTCAATGAGATTATAATACTATATACAGCCATAGGAATCAATGAGATTATAATACTATATATGGCCATATGAATCAATGAGCTTATAATACTATATACAGCCATAGGAATCAATGAGATTATAATACTATATACAGCCATAGGAATCAATGAGATTATAATACTATATACAGCCATAGCAATCAATGAGATTACTATATTTTATAGTATAGAGTATTATAATCTCATTGATACCTATATGTATCACCATCTCATTGATTCCTTTGCCAATCTTATTCCAGTCTTATTTATTTGCAGTCTCATTGATTTCTAAGTGATTTCTATCATTAGCCCATTGATCCCTATGACTGTGTATTATAACATCACTGATTCCCATGACAGCACTTTGCAGTCCCTTGAAATTGCATTATAGTCCCACATTTATTACACATCTATGATTAGTGGTAACTCCGACTAGATGATCTGGAGATTTTCGTAATTTTTTTTATTTTTCTCCAGTCTGACACAGTGCTCTCTGCTGCCACCTCTGTCCATGTCAGGAACTGTGTGTGTGTGTGTGTGTGTGTGTGTGGGGGGGGGGGGGGGGGCAAAAATAATGACATGGCGGGCCAGAGTTTGACATGTCTGATATATTATATTAGGGCACATGGGCGTCATAAAGGGGGGGTGCCTATGCATTATATATAATAGCGCCATATAGGGCTCCAATCCAGATGGTCCTGCACCCGGCAATAACACATGTATCATAGGTATCAGCTATTTTTCCGGCTCTGCTATATGTTCTCAGATTTTTTTTTTCTAGCTTTCTACGCTGGAATACTTTCCTAAATTGAAGTGCTGGAAGTTTACTCGAGTGTGAATATAAGCCACGTCAGATGAGTTTTTATTCTCAGCTGTTTGACAAAGGGAAGAATGATGACTCCATGACAGGCGTGACAGCCCGAGAGCTCCGATAATGGCGCTACACCATCAGTCACTGATAGAGACAGAGCCGGGATGAGATCTCACACCTGAGGGTCCATTACTGCAATCACTGCTCATATAACACATGACTCATGTATACCAGCACCATGTATACCCCCCCAAGTACCCCCCTACCCCCCACGTACAGCTGGAAAGGCTTCATAGGCAACAATCAGCTCTTAGCCTGCAGTGTCTATAGAAATCAATGGACAAGGATGTAACATATGGACAGGTTAGATACACTCTGCTCTCTATAAATACATTATACTCTCTGTAATAGAGTCCCCCCCCCCCTCCATTATATACATAAGCCTTAATACATGGCCTGAAGTTGTTTTTCTGGTTGCTCCATCTTCTCCTCCATTACTTCCATCAATGCGTAGTGTAATAGTGATGTGAAGTGTCCTTCTGTACATATTAAGACACATTAGAAGACATCATCATCATCGGAGGAAGCAAAGCAAGATCCTCGGCAATCATTACAGGTAAAAGGCTGAAATACTATAATGGGTTTAATGTACTATAATGCACATGGTTGGCGCAGCCCCATAATGTGTTTTACATAACCTGAATCCTGAGTTACATCCTGAATTATTGTGGTACACTACTACTCGACCGTTGTCGTGCTGGGATGTTACTAGAGATGCCACTTCTATGGTGGTTAGTCGGTGTAGTTGTACAGCTCGGCCAGCCAGGGCTGTATTTGCCACTAGGCACCCGTGGTCCGGTGCCTAGGGCAGCACCCTGCGGGGGGGCGGCACCTGCAGGGAACACACTTTTTTTCACTTTTTTTTTTTTACCCCCTCCGCCGCCATAGGCACCGGTCCGTGCCGGGGGGTATTGTTCGCATGGGTCCAGGCCGGGGCGAGCTTCTGGCACACACAGCCTGACAGAGGCCGGAAGCTCACAGCTGCAGCCCCGCGATGTCCGAACTTCTCTCCTGCTCGGCGATGACGTCACATCACGTGAGCGCCGCCGAGCAGGAGAGAAGTCCGGGACCGCTGGGCTGCAGCTGTGAGCTTCCGGCCTCTGTCAGGCTGTGTGTGCCAGAAGCTCACCACAGCCCCGGACCCCGGTGAACAATCCCCTCCCCGCCGCGCAGGCCTGCATTGGGGGGGGGGGGGGAACAGTCTGCCCAGCCTGCCTCTGCTCCCCCTGCCCTCCGGCTGCCCCCGGCCGCTTCGTCTCCCCCCCCAGCCTCTCCCCTGCCCCTAGCCTCTCCCCCTGACCGCAGCCTCTCCCCCTGACCCCTAGCCTCCCCCTCTGACCCCGGCCCAGATTTTTATATGGCAGGGTCATCTGATCTGGCCAACCAATTGCTGCTATCGACATGTATGGGTCCCACGTCATTGCAGGATGTACCAAAGAGTCTCCTGCATGTTGATTGGCTGAGAAATTGCGCTCAAACTTACAGGAAAAGGATGATGCCATTTTCCCGAGTATCGCCAGATGCTCGTCCGAGTACTAATACTCAAACAAATACCAAGCTCGGACGAGCATGCTCGCTCATCACTAATAAGGAGCAGTAATCCTTTGCTTAACTACAGCTGTGTAATAGAAAAAGAGCACACATAGGAAATACTGACATTTAGTGGTGAAATAACTACCTTCATCACCACCTGACTTTGAGTAAAAGGGCTTTTGTGACAGGTGTGAGATAAGAAGCACCCTTGGTGGGACACCACATTATACTTCAGAGCCGCACTCACTATTCTGCTGGTGGAGTCACTGTGTACATAAACTTGTAGTGTCCCAGCACAGGGTGCTATTTTATTGCACCCGAGTAAGTAACTCCCTCAGGTTCACACAAGTGGGAGATGGTGTAACTGTACTATTGTTATCCCCGTTAGCTGTCACTACTTGTATTTTCTACTTATGCCGTGTATGTGAAGAGCCAGCTGAAGGTACAAAGGGATAACTATATTGTGTCACATGTGGTGTATTATCCATTCACAGGTGCAGGTGGTTGTCCTTTCCTTTCCTATCTTATTCCTCTCTTCACACATACACAGCCCCCACCACTCACAGGAGGGTTTAGTTAGCCCCTGTAGGAGGAGTTAGTTCTTGGTGGGAGGAAGTGTTCAATTGAGGTCTATTTCTCAGTGTGAGAGGAAGAAAACAGACGAATATATCTGCTGAAGTTAAGCCAGGGCCTCGCTTTGGCCAGGTGGCTAGGTCCCCTGTCAGGGACACAGTATAGCAACTTAAGCAACCAACCACAACTATGCAGTTTTAAGTCTTACAAGGGGAGAGAAGACAAAAAGGGAATAGGTTGCCCATGCCAGGAACCTCTCTAAAACGTGCAGGGCATATAGGAACTGACCCCAGTGGGACAAAGGTGTGGAACGTCTACGTAACCCACTGCGCAGTGCAAGACAACTGGGAAGGCCTGGGAGTCTGTTTCACCCAGATAACAAAGGCCTGGGGTTCATACTACCCACCTAGGATTGTAGACTGCAACTAGGGGGCACAAGATGGTCAAGGACTAGAAGTCATCTGTGAGTAAGAGTATTGTCAACTGTTCCGGCAGAGCACACTACTTCCTTGGACAGGGCCCCTCTGGCAAATCTCCTCTCTCTCTCTCTCTCTCTACTACAAAGCACCTTTCTACTAAATGCACCGGGGTTTTACCTCAGCTCCTAGCACCTAAGTCTTTTGCAAGATCTGTACTGCTGTACTGAACTGTTACTACGTGAACTGTCCGTGGTTTGCACTATGTTGATCCAAAGTAAAATATCTTATTAATGGACTTTGGCTTACTCCTTGCTCCAACTGTCCGGGGTGGGTTCAACACCACTCCAGGCTACCGTGACAAGTGCCCAAGCGACCCTAGACCCACACAGCTAACACACTACCATGTTAGTTGACCTGGCAGGGAAAACCATCTTACCGCCTCACCGCGCATTACATTACTTATCCTGTACTGATCCTATGTTACATCCTGTATTATACTCCAGAGCTGCACTCACTGTTCTGCTGGTGGGGTCACTGTGTACATGCATTACATATAACCTATCCTCCCTCTGTTTTCTTGGTTATTCTTAGTTATACCACCTCCCCACATAGCGGAGTCATCCAGGGTCTCCATATCCGAGCACATAGCCGCTTCCTATTCCTATTCGTCCGCCTACCATTTGTATAGTTAATCCACTTCCTCTTGGTGGGGACATTTGCAGATATTCATTTCCCCGCTATCATTTTCCTGGCCGGGTTTTATTTGCCGTCATATAATCCTTCACCCGGCAATCTTCCCAAACACAAATCTTTGGATCTCCAAAAAATTATTATTTTGTGCATTTTTTTCTATGGCCTCAATAACTTCAGCTGAAACGTTTGTCTCCTTGGAAGTTTCCATAAAATTCCTTTTACTATGGATCGTCACTAGAATCTGAGGAGTCAGATAGATTCTATACAGAACACGTGGAGCTGCGAGATTCTATACTCAGGAATGTGACGGATATTCAACAGATATATATATATATATATATATATATATATATATATATATATATACTGTATATCCATCTTGGTAGGACATTACTCCAGGTTCTGTCCACCTTTTATTTTGCCTATAGCTTCCAGATGGTATACATTTGTAATTTACTTCTATTAAAAAAAATCTCAAGTCTTCCAGTACTTATCAGCTGCTGTATGTCCTGCAGAAAGTGGTGTATTCTTTCTAGTCTGACACAGTGCTCTCTGCTGCCACCTCTGTCCATGTCAGGAACTGTCCAGAGCAGGAGAGGTTTTCTATGGGGCTTTGCTGCTGCTCTGGACAGTTCCTGACATGGACAGAGGTGGCAGCAGAGAGCACTGTGTCTGACTGGAAAGAATACACCACTTCCTGCAGGATATACAGCAGCTGATAAGTACTGGAAGACTGGAGAATTTTTAAATAGAAGTAAATTACAAATCCATGTAACTTTCTGAAACCAGATGATTTTGATGATTTTTAAAGGATTTTTTCCCCCAGCTGCAATTCCCCTTTTAATGCTATGTAACAGGGACGCAGCTAGGATTCATGGGCCCCATAGCAAAAAACTGTATGCCCCCCCTCCCCCCCCCCCACTAATATATATATATATATATATATATATGTATATATATATATATATACTTGGTGGTGCGGCCAAAAAAAATTCTCTTGTGGCCAGAGGCAGAATCCTGCGTGCAGCCACAGCAGTGACTGGCAGAGGAGAAAGCCAATGTCTGCTTGTTCTGTCCATCCACTGTATTTAACTATAACAGCCTATTAGGAGCCACATGGTTATATACATAGGGGCAGGAGCAGACTACTTTCTGCTTAACCCCTTATTTACTGCAGTGTGTAAGTGACCCAGTGTTCTCTTACAGGCTGCAACACAAAAAAGGGTTAATACAGAAGACAATTAGCTCTCTGCTTCACTACTCCTGCACTGATAACCCCTGACCTCTGCAGGAGCTCAGAGAAGGTTATCAGAGCAGTAAAGCAGAGAGCTAATTGTCTTGAGCTAATTGACCCTTTTTTGTGTTGCAGCATGTAAAAGAACACTGAATCACTTACACACTGCAGCACATAAGGGGTTTAGCAAAAGGACACTCTTATCTTCCTTGTGCATCCTTGGGCCCCCCTCCCTCCATGGGCCCCATAGCAACTGGCTTTCCTGCCTCTATGGTAGTTACGCCACTGCTATTTAATGCTAAATTTGCCCTGAGGTGGTGCTGCTGGAATACTGAAAACCTACTGCCATGTCTATTCCCAAATTACAGCTGATTTTAAGAAATTAGAAGAGTTTTTTCTTTATAAAGTAGGCAATCCCTTTTAACCTTATTACCCCTCAAACTTCCCCGCGACCAGTCGGACTAATAATACTTATAAATGACAAGGACAATACTTTTCTCCTGCTCAGACCTGATTATTTAATAACACTTCCCGTACTTTAATGAGACATTTAAATTTCTAAGATTTCACTAGAGATGGAGGAGAAGACGTGAGCGGCGGCCGTCCCTGTCACTGGCGGCCCTTCTCCTTGTCAGCTTTCATGTCGCATTAGAGAATAATTGCAGCGCTGATTGAATTTGTGATTCTCCCATCAGTGTAATATCATTTTATATAAACTCCGGGAGATGACAATGATGTGATTGCCTTTAGTGGTGATGGAGAGGAGGCAAAAAAAAAGAAAAAAAAAGAACAATTATAAGGACTGAGATAAATGAAAACATGAGGGATCGATTCGGTGGAGACTCAGGAGTCGAGAAGGTTCATTGGGATGGAAAAAGCTTCACGTTCTAGTTGTGATCCTGTAACATATTTTGCCAATTGTTACAATGAGATCACCATGAACTGCAATACCGACCAGTGTCACATGGAAAAGAGTGGCGCTGTTCTTTTTCTAATTAATCTCCATTGGGTTTTCATAGAACAGGTCATTTGGAATATATCATCCCCTCCATGTCTCTATGGACCTCACTGTGTGCACTGGGGGCAGTTATGGGGTTAAAAAAAGAGGGACAAACCCAAACTGGCAGGTAACGTTCTCACGGCATTCACCAAACCCAAACTCTTCCCTCAGACGCCAGATAAAGAAGTGCGATCCATCACTACACAGAACACGTCTCCTCTGCTCCAGAGCCCAGTGGTGGTGGATTTACACTCCTCCATCTAGGTGATGTAAGGCTTGCATGCAGCTGCTCAGCCATGAAGCTCCCAGCAGACACAGTCTTAGTGCTGATACCAGATGAGGTTCAGTCTCTGCAGTTATGGAGTCATCCGGGTGTTGGTGACTTTTATGCTCTATGCTCCTCAGCACTCAGTGACCCCGCCATGACACCTGATGAGGTCATCGATGTAGCGACCCTACCAGAGGATGAAGAATTGCTACATTAGCCTGGTCTATGTTTGTAAAAGTGTTCTACATCACATGACCCTCCTCCCAAGTCTCCTCTGACATCTCACAAGGACTGATTACTTGATACAATGCAGAGGCTGCTGGGATCACAGGACTTTACTAACCAACAACCTTTGTGACAACCTTCACATTCCTTATTCAGGTAGGAGAGAATATTAGTTTAGTAATGTCTGCTGTGATAGAAGATTCACCATCCATCATTTCTTATTCTAGATTACAAAGTAATCTTTAGAGATCATCAAACTTTTTAAAAGTGCGGTTCAGCAGGTTCGGCAAACTTTGCAGCAAGTTTGGTTTTCATTTGGATGAACCTGAACATTTCATAATACCATAAAATTAGAGATTAGCGAGTACTGCTCGATGGAGTAGGTATTCGATCAAATAGTACACTATTCGAAACACTCATTTCAATTGAGTATTCGACCGAAAACGCAGTAAAAATTTGGGGCTAGAGGCAGTGTGTAGCAGGGACAGTCAGGTGTTAGGTCATATTAGGCAGCAGGGACCCGTCCCGTGTATATTTATTTATTGCAGCATGCTTTCATCCCGATATTGCTGCGGCAACAACATTGTAACGAAAATATGCTGTTATATAAATATTGTCAAAAGAAACTGGCGGTGTAGAAAGCAATGGTCATACACAGGGATCACATCTATTTATTTCTACCCCGCCAGCTTGTTTTGTGTATATTTACTTTTTTTTTAATACTTATTACTGTTTCAAATTTCCATAAGTAAATATACACAAAACAAGCTGGAGGGGACATCAGAGACTCATATGAGAACACCGGGGGAGAACGAACAGCTAAACGTTGGCTTTTTATGTTTTTTTTTTGTGTATTAAAAATTTGTTTCGATAACCTACGTTTTTGCAAAGCTCATAACCAGTTTGTAAAAATGGTGGATGCACGAATCTCAGTTTGCAGTAACCGTTTACATTTGTCAGGGCATGCTGTGAGTTGTAGTTTCACCATAGATGGGGAGACAAAGGTCGAAAAGCAGTGTCCTAGATATAGAGTAGATCACTGCGGTTAACACTATTTATTCCCGGTAGGATAAGGAAAATGATGGATACATCTATTATCACATTGACTCCTATTACAGTGATGAAGTGATAGATATGCAGCTCACTTCCACTTAGCTTCTATATACCGGGTTGACATCATATCATATAATCAATGACGGGAGTTCATGCTGGGCAGATGCTAATCCTTGTATATCACAAGGTAATTGCCTGAGCCGTGTACAGTGAGCTGTAAGCTGTCAGCACATAATGATTTCATGTAATACATTACTGCCAATGTCATGGATGCCAATGGAATCCTTAACTCCAATTCCTTGGGTGGCCCAACAAACGTTTAAGTGGCTTTTATGTGGTAGAAAAATGTCAAAAGTTTAGGGCTCTCACCCAGTGATGTCCCCTCTGGCCATGACGCAGTGATGGACGCAGACCACGCAACTGTTACAGGGCCCATGCAGCAGGTGAAACGCGGTCTGCCTCCATGGTAGCTATGGCTTACAGCACCCTGTCCTGCCAGTATCTCTTGTGGCCAGAGGTCCCATGACACCTAGAAATGCATGGATAAGGGCTTTCTTGACTTTACAGGGTTGTGTTCATATGCAGTAAAAAAATAAATAAAAAGGCTGTAAAAGTGACAGCTGTTTTTCAACGTAATAATTTGCTCTATTTAAATGGGGAATTGGCCACACACATCGTAGGGAAAAACATCTCTACTTGATTTTGGGTGAAAAACTTATATTTATGATAAATTTTTACTTGAAAAAAAATAAAATTCAGTTTTTATCTCCTCTTTACATCTGGCTTTATTATAACAGTCATAAACTGTTAAAAAAATTGTTGTTTTTCTAACAGATCGATTACCGTACACTGTCCCTGCTGTGCTGTATGAGTGTGCTGTGCTGAGCTTCCCTTGGTGGATGGAAGCCTTACCATATTCTGTCTCTGCTGTGCTTTACGAGTGTACTGTGGTGAGCTCCCCCTGGTGGATGGAAGCCGCCATACCGTATGCTGTCCCTGCTGTGCTGTACGAGTGTGCTGTGCTGAGCTCCCCCTGGAGGATGGAAGCCGCCATACCGTATGCTGTCCCTGCTGTGCTTTACGAGTGTGCTGTGATGAGCTCCCCCTGGTGGTCAGAAGCTGCCATACTGTACGGTCTGTCCCTGCTGTTCACGTGACAAGTCTATTCTTCTTCATTTAAAAAGAAGACGTACCCTGAAAATAAGACTCAGCGCATCTTTGGGAGCAAAAATTTATGTAATTGTTATGTACTGTGTTATTTTTGGGAAAACACGGTAACTGAACTCCTAATGACTGACCCCACCAGCTACTACTAGGATAAAGGTGAGAACCTTCCAGAAGCAACCTCTAATGGAGCACACCCCGGAACCTGTATATGCTCATATATGGTGGTATCTGACTCCAATATGGTTGCTGTATGATGGACATTGGTGCCAGTATAGTAGTAGTGTACAGGTGTTCCTGAGTGAAGAGCCAGTGCACACCTGTTCCGACCTTGTGTTTATGTATTATTATTATTTTCTTCCTTGTGTTGAGTGTCGGCTTACGTACTTTAAAGGGTGCGACCACATCAAGGGCCCTATTCGGCCGTATGATTATCGTTCGCATAATCGTTAGTGATTCATGATCTCAAACGGCCGCTATTGTGAAAGACCTGAAAACGTTCACTCATTTCCATGGAACGATAATCGTTACTTATGATCGTATTTGCGATCGTTTTTTCTTCGCTATTTCTTCGCTATTGCGTTCGTATCTATTGCAAACGACCGAACGACGTCTTATTCAATGCGAACGATTTGCGAACGTTTTGCGAACGAGCAACGATAAAAATAGGTCCAGATCTTATAAAGCGATCAACGATTTCTCGTTCGGTCGTTAATCGTTAACTGCATTTCAACCGAACGATTATCGTTTAGATTTGAACGATTTAACGATAATCTGAACGATAATTGTCCGGTGGAATAGGGCCCCAAGAGACATATACTTTTATGTGCGTGACTATACCCACCCCGCCAGCATTCCCTCCGAATGTTGTTGTGTTCTGCTGAACCTCAGGGGCCATTACGGAGTCTGAGCCCAGACCCGCCGGCAGATCCTTAAGGGGCCACTCCGACCTCGGTTTCCCCGATGCCATATTATAGAGTGCTCACTGGTTTATTAACCGATACTTTACAAGAGGGTGAACGACCAACGAACCCATCAATAAAGTTGTCTTTGTGCTGTCAACAGTTTCGGCAGTTATTAGTGAAGGTAATGACTCCCTGAACTCCGACGTATTCACAGCGAAACGAGCGTCGTGTAATCGATTTCCCTCTTCTATAAATGGAAGGCGTCTCGTGCCGCGGAGACGATGCCAGGTAGGTCGGCGCTGGAGTGGATCATAGCACAAGTGCTTCTCCCTTTTCTTTTAAATCATTGTGTATTTATTATTCCTGTCACATTGAGTTTTATGCTGGAGCTACATCAGGCCCGGAGCACGCTACAAAGGGAGAGCCGGAAGGAGCAATAAACAGCGAGGGAATGAGGGGGAATACGAAGATGGAGCGAGCTTTAATGTTACACCCAGTGGTGAAGCAAACTGCAGGAAGTGATGTTTTAAGTGTTAAAGGGTAAAAAATAACAAACATATAATTAGCTGGTGTTAGAATATTATACAGATTTGTAAATTACTTCTCATTAAAAATCTCCAGTCTTTCCCTACTTATCAGCTGCTGTATGTCCTGCAGGAAGTGGTTTATTCTTTCCAGTCTAAAACAGTGCTCTCTGCTGCCACCTCTGTCCATGTCAGGAACTGTCCAGAGCAGTAGCAAATCCCTATAGAAAACCCCAAATGGTCTCTAACCTCTGGGCTTGTTGCGGGTCCCTTGGGCTCTTGCACGGTACTTGGAGTGGTAGTTGACCCACCCGGGATGTCGGGAAAAGATAACCCAAGTTGTGTGGTGGTGTGTGTATGGGTGCAGGTGCAAATAGAGCAAGCAGAGTCCCGTGTGTTTTGTGCAAAAATAGGACACTTTAGTGAGGAACGTTGCAAAAGAACAGTCCACTTAATACAGTGCAAATGTTGATAACAGTGGTTGCTGACAGTAGCTTCTTTGGAATAGGTGCTTGGAGAAGTAAGAGCTTTGGTAGAGGTAATAGTGCTTTTGTGGAGGAAGAGAGAAGAGGAGTTGCCAGGAGCAGGGCTTTAAGTGACTCTGTACCCACAATCTGCCCCCCCCCCCCCAACCACTTGTACCTTCGGATAGCTGCTTTTAATCCAATATCTGTCCTGGGGTCCGTTCGGCAGGTGATGCAGTTATTGTCCTAAAAACAACAACTTTAACTTTGCACCACCCCTCCGTCCCTCCTCTCCGCCCTCCTCATCATTAGGAATGCTCCAGGCAGATTGCCTCCTATTCCCCACCTGTGTCAGCCCGGCACATGGGCTGGATCGTTAAGACACATGTGAAAATGTTCAGCATGGAGAAAATGTTTCAGTAGCATTCCTAATAATGAAGAGGGCGGGGAGGAGAGACGGAGGGGGGGGGGGGGGGAGGTGCAAAGTTAGGGCACAGATACTCCCGTTGGGCACGGGGCTGCAAGTTTAAAATTAGTTTTTTAGGACAATAACTGCATCACCTGCCGAACGGACCCCAGGACAGATCTTGGATTAAAAGCAGCTATCCGAAGGTACAAGGGGTTTGGGGGGTCAGATTGTGGGTACAGAGTCGTTTTAAGAGATGCAAAACAGGAATAATAGGCCACTATACACACTATACAACGGCTGCTTCAGTCTGGAACACACAGTTCCCAGCTGGAGAATTCTGTGTGCAAACCAGAGAATGTTCCTAAAAATATATTGTCTATAGCTGAATAGAAATCCAAAGCTTCAGCTGGAGAACTTGTTCATGTTAGTGACAAATCACTGCCAGGCCGATGCCGTGCCGCTCGTAGCTGGTGAGACGGTTCATGAGAGAGACGGACGATAAGAGAGACGGGCAATGAGAGAGACAGACACAGAAATAGACGGGCAATGAGAGAGACGGACACAGAAATAGACGGGCAATGAGAGAGACGGACAATGAGAGAGACGGACACAGAAATAGACGGGTAATGAGAGAGACGGACGATAAGAGAGATGGGCAATGAGAGACAGGCAATGAGAGAGATGGTTCATGAGAGAAACGGACACGGAAATAGACGGTTCATGAGAGAGACGGGCAATGAGAGAGACGGACAATAAGAGAGACAGACACTAAAATAGACGGGCAATGAGAGAGACGGACACTGAAATAGACGGGCAATGAGAGAGACGGACACAAATAGATGGTTTATGAGAGAGACGGACACTGAAATAGACGGTTTATGAGAGAGACAGACACTGAAATAGACGGTTTATGAGAGAGACGGACACTGAAATAGACGGTTTATGAGAGAGACGGACACTGAAATAGACGGTTTATGAGAGAGACGGATACGGAAATAGACGGGCAATGAGAGAGACGGGCAATGAGAGAGACGGACACTAAAATAGACGGGCAATAAGAGAGATGGACTATAAGAGAGAAGGCCAATGAGAGAGACGAGCGATGAGAGAGACGGGCAATAAGAGAGATGGACTATAAGAGAGAAGGTCAATGAGAGAGTCGAGCAATGGGAGAGATGGACGATGAGAGAGACGGACACTGAAATAGACGGGTGTAGAGAGAGACGAGCAATGGGAGAGATGGACGATAAGAGAGATGGGCAGTGAGAGAGAGACGGGCAATGAAAGAGAGAGGGCAATAAGAGAGACAGGCAATGAGAGAGATGAGTGATGGGAGAGATGGACGATAAGAGAGACGGCCAATGAGAGAGACGGACACTGAAATAGACGGGCAATGAGAGAGACAAAAGGACGATAAGAGAGACAGGCAACGAGAGAGACGAGCAATGGGAGAGATGGACGATAAGAGAGACGGGCAATGAGAGACGGACACTGAAATAGACGGGCAATGAGAGAGACGAGCGATAAGAGAGACAGGCAATGAGAGAGACTGGCAGTGAGAGAGACGGAGACTGAAATAGACGGGCAATGAGAGAGACGAAAGGACGATAAGAGAGACAGGAAGTGAGAGAGAAGGTCGATGAGAGAGACAGGAAATAAGAGAGACGGGCGATAAGAGATGGGCAGTGAGAGAGACGGGAAATAAGAGAGACAGCCGATGAGAGATGGGCAGTGAGAGAGACAGGAAATAAGAGAGACAGCCGATGAGAGATGGGCAGTGAGAGAGACAGGAAATAAGAGAGAGGGGCGATGAGAGATGGGCAGTGAGAGAGACAGGTGATGAGACACAGAAACATCCACCATGTATGAGCATCTTCTGGTTTATACTAATCAGAAGCTTCCTGTTATATGAAAACAGAATAGAGAGACATACTGGGCAGACTGGGAAGACTGGGAAGACTGTACATGCAGTTCTGGTTGAAACAACGTAAAAAAACACAAAGAAGTACTGTAGATACCAGGTAGGAGCAAAACAATTCTATGAATATTACTGATAATAAATCAGATACAAAAGGAATGTACAACTCAATTAGATGAATCTTCTTTGTCCTTGGGATGACATTGGCCCCAGAGAGACTACAGCCTGCACTGCCCATTAGGTCTATATATATGTGTGTGTGTACTGTATGTACTGTATGGTTCATGATTAAGGCTATGTTCACACTGCGTAAAATAACGGCCATTAATTTTGATTCCTAGCATGATTATAACAGGATGAAACAGGTCATTTACTTTAAATACTGCGCCCAGACCCAGAAACCATCAAAATCAAGTTTAATTTAGCAGTTCGTGGCCGCATTGAAATTCACAGCCGTTATTGCAGTATTACCGGCCAGAAATAATTGACATGTTCATTTTTCACGGGGCCGTATAAACAACGGCCGTTATCTGATACGTAGTGTGATCTCAACGGCCGTAGTTACATTGCATTGCAGTCATTATAGTGAACCTCAAAACAACGGCCGTAGTCCTGCGGCGCGGACAATGGCCGTTATTTTACGTAGTGTGAACATAGCCTAAAGGGGTAGATCACAAAAAAAAATATAAAAATTCTTTCAAATCAACTGGTGACAGAGATTTATTATTTACTTCTATTAGAAAATCTCCAGTCTTCTAGTACTTATCAGCTGCTGTATGTCCTGCAGGAAGTGGTATGTTCTTTGCAGTCTGACACAGTGCTCTCTGCTGCCACCTCTGTCCGTGTCAGGAACTTCCAGAGCAGCAGCAAATCCCCATAGAAAACCTCTCCTGCTCTGGACAGTTCCTGACATGGACAGAGGTGGCAGCAGAGAGCACTGTCTCCGAAAGGAAATAATACACTACTTCCTGCAGGACATACAGCAGCTGATAAGTACTGGAAGACTGGAGATTTTTTAATAGAACTAAATTACAAATCTCTGGCACTTTCTGACACCAATTGATTTGAAACTCCCTCTCAGTTTTTCCAGGAATAACAGCATGCTATCTATATATGTTATTGCCGAAAGGAAAAATCCCGTCATCCTCCTGACGTTTGATGTATCAGAGATCTATAGTCACCTGATGCGAATCTCCTGCAAAATAAGGACGTCGAGAATCCCTGGAGATTTCCACCACCTGTAGGACCTCCCTTTAGTGGCATTCTCATGGATCTTCCCTCGAATTCTAGAACTTTTTTTAAAAATTTTCTACATATTTATAATAAATGTCCGTTCTTCATTCTGAGGCCGAATGCGTTCTGAGCCCGGCGGATGAATCCTATTCCAGAGCCGACGCTGCTAATCAATCGATATCTCAGAAATGAGCTGCTTATTGTGCGGCACATAAGGAATTCCCCCGTAGCCATAAAATGCGGCTCTCTCATTGTTGTATTGATCAACGTCACTTTACAATCTTGTCTGTGATTCCAAGAGGTGACATTGAAAGACGAAGAAGTAAAAAAAAAAAAAGAATAAAACAGGAGTTTCTCCTCGGCATGCTGTGAGGACCGCCGGAGTCATCTGCCGAGGATATCGAGGAATTCTTCAGGAAGATGGCGGCATTGTTAGTGGATGATGTTCTGACAATGTGACCCTACGAGGCAATCTAAGAGACGTCCATAAAGAAAGCATCACAAACAAGGTCAGCCAGAGATGAAGCGAAACGCAAAGGGTGAAGCGCGTCAGTAAATCTCTCCGTGTTCCCTACAACAATAATAAATAGATAGTAGGGTTTCCTCCTCCCAGTGATCGCATATTATATTTCATACCATCCAGATGAAAGGATTTATTTGCCTGCAGCACGGCTATGGTGTTACACACGTAGCATGGAAGCAATGGGTTGAAGATGGCAAAAGGATTCGGTAAATTCCAGATATTAGAGGTGAGGTGGGTGTATCCCAAAGTATATGGCAGTGCCAACCTGTACCTGTCTCTAGGACAAGTAGCAGGGACACTTTAATATGGGATACCTATAAGAAGTGAAATATAGGACTTACCCAGATGCCTAATATGCTCCAGTGATGGATCCATAATATGCTCCAGTGATGGATCCATAATATGCTCCAGTGATGGATCCATAATATGCTCCAGTGATGGATCCATAATATGCTCCAGTGATGGATCTATCATATGCTCCAGTGATGGATCCATCATATGCTCCAGTGATGGATCCATCATATGCTCCAGTGATGGATCCATAATATGCTCCAGTGACGGATCAATTATATGCTCCAGTGATGGATCCATAATATGCTCCAGTGATGGATCCATAATATGCTCCAGTGATGGATCCATAATATGCTCCAGTGACAGATCCATAATATGCTCCAGTGATGGATCCATAATATGCTCCAGTGACAGATCCATAATATGCTCCAGTGATAGATCCATAATATGCTCCAGTGATAGATCCATCATATGCTCTGGTGATGGATCCATAATATGCTCCAGTGACAGATCCATAATATGCTCCAGTGATGGATCCATAATATGCTCCGGTAATGGATCCATAATATGCTCCAGTGATGGATCCATAATATGCTCCAGTGATGGATCCATAATATGCTCCAGTGATGGATACATAATATGCTCCAGTGACGGATCAATTATATGCTCCAGTGATGGATCCATAATATGCTCCGGTGACGGATCCATAATATGCTCCAGTGACGGATACATAATATGCTCCAGTGACGGATCCATAATATGCTCCAGTGACGGATCCATAATATGCTCCAGTGACGGATCCATAATATGCTCCAGTGACGGATCAATTATATGCTCCGGTGAGGGATCTATCATATGCTCTGGTGACGGATCCATAATATGCTCCAGTGACGGATACATAATATGCTGGAGTGACGGATACATAATATGCTGGAGTGACGGATCCATAATATGCTCCAGTGACGGATCCATAATATGCTCCAGTGATAGATCCATCATATGCTCCAGTGACGGATCCAACATATGCCGGACTTTATGACCATGAAGCTGATACACTTTGCAGACTAATCTGTGTCTTATAATAATGGAGATACAACCAGCTACTCTGAAGCCTCTAATAAGCAGCGCGTTGTGCGTTCTGCAGGGGATAATTATCGTCTTTGAGCTTTTTTTATGGTTTTTGTAAATCTCCTTCAAGGTGTGAAATATACATTTTTTTAAATGCACCATATTAAGCAATCTACAGCAGTGTAACTATTATTATGTATATTATTATACAGATTATGCTGCTCCCCTAGGGGTGCGATTCCTGGGAACCAAGCCAAATCAGTAAATGGACCCCCCAAGCTGCCATGTGTTATATACAATGTAGTACATAGAATTAATGCTGGAGTCCTAGGCCACGTTCCTACCTGCGGGGGAAAGGGAGGACATGATGGAAACCTTTATATAAGTTACAGGGGGAAGAAGGGAAAGAAGGACATGATGGAAACCTCTATATATGTTACGGGAGGAAGAAGAGACAGAAGGACACAATGGAAACTTTTATATATGTTACAGGAGGAAGAAGGGAAAGGAGGACATGATGGAAACCTTTATATATGTTCTTCAGTTCTGTATATACAAAAGAGGAGGATGGAGCTGTTGTGGGTGGGGCCAGTACTGAGGTGGGTGGGGCCAGTGCTGCTAACACATGTAATGTACTGAACTGGTTTACTATAGATATGGTCAGGGCCGGATTAAGGTTGGTGGAGGCCCTGGGCGACAATCTTTTTGGGCCATACCCCATTTCCCCCCCCTTTAAAAAAAAAATAAATAACTATACTGCAATCTATACAGGTGGCTGATTACTGTAGGCGACTTAGCACAGACCCCTTCTCACTCCTGGCTGTGTGGCTCAGCATCCTCCTATGTTGTGCATGTGATGGTCACTGGAGGCTGCAGTGCAGAGGAAGATGCCAGACCTAGAGACAGGAGCGGAGAAGGCTGACTATCAGGGTGTGTTCTCACATTGCATTATTATCACAAACACAATGTGAGAACCCAGCACCTTCTGTGTGTTCTTACCCACTGGGTAAGTAGCGTCGTTCTGCTAGATTGGCGCTCGCTTACAGAGCCTTTTATAAGGCTGGATCAGCCATTGGTCGCACATCACTATTAAACGTAGCGATGCACGGCCGGTGGCAGATTTTGAACATGTGGGGAGATTTTGCTAGGGAGAAGCAGTGTGGGTATTATGGCTTAGAGCAATATAGTCTAACATTTTTTTTATTTTACCCTGGGGCACCCCTACCGAATAATGTGCTAAAAAAAAAAAAACATCATTCAGTGACTCACAGGTGATGTCTTCTTTGATCTGAAGTGTCACTTTCCTTTTCCTCTCCATCTGGCCTGGACCACCATGATGATTTCTTCCAGCTACAATTCGTCTCTTTAGAACCTGCCAGACAAACATCTTAGGCTCCGCACTTTTTCAACAACTTACTTCCTTTTTCCCAACCTATAAGGTCTCAAACAGTAGTAATTCCACTTTTTGGTGTGATTTCCAGTAAAGTGAGTAAGTACTGTATGTGAGTTGCCCGTGTATGTAGAATTCCCTTGTTGTGCGCCCAAATAGTTATAAAGTCCCTATGTCCCCATATAGTAGTAATGTCTCCCGCTGTGCCTCCATATAGTAGTAATGTCTCCCGCTGTGCCTCCATATAGTAGTAATGTCTCCTGCTGTGCCTCCATATAGTCATAATGTCCCTGGCTGTGCCTCCATATAGCAATAATATCTTCTGCTCCTGCTGTGTCCGCACGTAATGTTATACTGTGTGCAGATGTGCTGTGTGTGGGTTAGCTGCACCTGGGGCAAGGAAAAGTACTTGCGCCCCCAGTGCCCCTAGCATTGTAATTAACGATTTAGTGGTGCTCATGTAGCTATCCCCTGTGGTGTGCTGATAGCTGTAGTTCTCCCCCCCCCAATGCCCTGTGGTGTGCTGAATGCTGTAGTTCTCCCCTCCCCCCCAATGCCCTGTGGTGTGCTGATAGCTGTAGTTCTCCCCCCCCCCCCAATCCCCTGTGGTGTGCTGGTAGCTGTATCCCAACCCAATCCCCTCTGGTGTGCTGGTAGCTGTATCCCCCCCCCCCCCAATCCCCTGTGGTGTGCTGGTAGCTGTATCCCCCCCAATCCCCTCTGGTGTGCTGGTAGCTTTATCCCCCCCCCCCCATCCCCTCTGGTGTGCTGGTAGCTTTACCCCCCCCCCCCAATCCCCTGTGGTGTGCTGATGTAGTAAAAAAAACCAAAAAAACACTCCACTCACCTTTCCTCGCTCCTGAGCTGGCCGGGCCCTCTGCCATCTTCTGCAGCGCACGTCTTCTCCGGCAGGCGGCGCGCGATGAAATGACGTCATTGCACGCAGCCCGCCAGAGAGAAGAGGCATGCGCCGCCTCACAGGAGCTCACAGGCACAGCGCTCTCCTGTGTCTAGCGGCAACCGGACACAGGAGAGCGCTGGATGCCATAGGCTGCATTCCCACGTTCCGTGATCCTGACGGATCACGGACGTGGAATGCCAGTACCGGAGTCCCCCCGCGGCCGGACAGCATCTGTAATTAGATGCTGGGAGCGGGGGGAGACTGTATTCATAATTGCTGCGCTGTAGTAACAACTGATTTATTACAGCGCAGCGCTTATGAATACAGTCTCCCCCGCTCCCAGCATCTAATTGCAGATGCTGTCCAGCCGCGGGGGGGGGGCTCCGGTACATGCATTCCACGTCCGTGATCCGACAGGATCACGGAACGTGGAAATGCAGCCATAGATGCACCAATCTGAACCCGGAACTCTGTTTCCGGGTTCGGGTTGGTGGGGGCCCCTTTGTGGTGGGGGCCCAGGGGCACGTGCCCCTGGTGCCCATTCCTTAATCCGGCCCTGGATATGGTCCAAGATAAATTAAACAAACTCAATGTAACCAAAGCTCCAGGGCCTGATGGATTACACCCCAGAGTTCTTAGGGAACTCAGTTCTGTAATTTCTCTACCCTTGTATGAAATATTCAGTGATTCTTTGCTTACTGGTATTGTGCCGAGGGACTGGCGTAAGGCAAATGTAGTGCCAATTTTCAAAAAGGGCTCTCGAACTTCCCCAGGTAACTATAGACCCGTAAGCTTAACATCCATTGTGGGGAAACTATTTGAGGGGCTTATAAGGGACTACATCCAGGTATACATAGGGGCTAATAGTATTATAAGTGATAACCAGCATGGTTTTACTAAGGACAGAAGCTGTCAAACCAACCTGATATGTTTCTATGAAGAGGTAAGTAGAAGCCTGGACGGCGGCGCGGCTGTGGATATCGTGTACCTGGATTTTGCAAAAGCGTTTGACACAGTTCCTTATGGACGTCTGATGGGTAAGTTAAAGTCTATCGGTTTGGAAAGTTTAATGTGTAACTGAATTGAAAACTGGCTTAATAATCGTACCCAGAGAGTGGTGGTCAATGATTCCTACTCCGAATGGTCCCCGGTAATAAGTGGTGTACCCCAAGGGTCAGTACTGGGCCCTCTTCTGTTTAACTTGTTGATTAATGATATTGAGAATGGAATTAACAGCAATGTTTCTATCTTTGCAGATGACACCAAGCTTTGTAGTACAGTACAGTCTATGGAGGATGTGCAGATGTTACAGGATGACTTAGACACACTGAGTGTTTGGGCGTCCACTTGGCAAATGAGGTTCAATGTGGATAAATGTAAAGTTATGCACCTGGGTACTAATAACCCGCATGCATCATATGTCCTGGGGGGAGTTACACTGGGAGAGTCGCTGATGGAGAAGGATCTGGGTGTACTTGTAGATAATAGACTACAGAACAGTACACAATGTCAGGCAGCTGCTTCTAAGGCCAGCAGGATATTGTCATGTATATAACAGGCCTGGACTCTCGGGACAGGGATATAATATTACCGCTTTATAAAGCTTTGGTGCGGCCTCATCTGGAGTATGCCGTCCAGTTTTGGAACCCGATTCATAAAAAGGATGTTCTAGAGCTGGAGAGGGTACAAAGACGGGCAACTAAACTAATAAGGGGAATGGAGCATCTTAGTTATGGGGAGAGATTAAAAGAATTACATTTGTTTAGTCTGGAGAAGAGACGTTTAAGGGGAGATATGATTAATGTATTTAAATATATAAATGGCCCCTACAAGAAATATGGGGAAAAGATGTTCCAGGTAAAACCCCCTCAAAGGACAAGAGGGCACTGCCTCCGCCTGGAGAAAAAAGGTTCAGTCTCCGGAGGCGACAAGCCTTCTTTACCATGAGAACTGTGAATCTGTGGAACAGTCACCACAGGATCTGGTCACAGCAAAAACAGTAGAGGGCTTCAAAACAGGGCTAGACAAGTTCTTAGAGCAAAATAATATAAATGCATATGTATAGAACCTATCACCCCTCCCCCTTCCCTATATCCATCCCCTCCTTGGTTGAACTTGATGGACATGTGTCTTTTTTCAACCGTATTAACTATGTTACTATGTAACTATGTTATAGAAGGTAGAAGGGAAAGGAGGACATGATGGAAACCTTTATATATGTTACAGGAGGAAGAAGGGAAAGGGAGGACATGATGGAAACCTTTATATATGTTACAGGAGGAAGAAGGGAAAGGGAGGACATGATGGAAACCTTTATATAAGTTCCAGGAGGAAGAAGGGAAAGGAGGACATGATGGAAACCTTTATATAAGTTCCAGGAGGAAGAAGGGAAAGGAGGACATGATGGAAACCTTTATATATGTTACAGGAGGAAGAAGGGAAAGGAGGACATGATGGAAACCTTTATATATGTTACAGGAGGAAGAAGGGACAGGAGGGACATGATGGAAACCTTTATATATGTTACAGGAGGAAGAAGGGACAGGAGGGACATGATGGAAACCTTTATATATGTTACAGGAGGAAGAAGGAAAAGGGAGGACATGATGGAAACCTTTATATATGTTACCGGAGGGAAGAAGGGAAAGGAGGACATGATGGAAACCTTTATATATGTTACAGGAGGAAGAAGGGAAAGGGAGGACATGATAAAAACCTTTATACATGTTACAGGAAG
This sequence comes from Dendropsophus ebraccatus, assembly GCF_027789765.1. Taxonomy (NCBI): domain Eukaryota; kingdom Metazoa; phylum Chordata; class Amphibia; order Anura; family Hylidae; genus Dendropsophus; species Dendropsophus ebraccatus. The sequence continues at coordinate 15,125,020 of NC_091455.1, forward strand.
AAGAAGGGAAAGGACGAGATGATGCAAACCTCTATACATGTTACAGGGGGAAGAAGTGAAAGGAGGACATGATGGAAACCTTTATATATATTACAGGGGGAAGAAGGGAAAGGGAGGACATGATGGAAACCTTTATTTATGTTACAGGAGAAAGAAGGGAAAGGGGGACATGATGGAAACCTTTATATATGTTGCAGGAGGAGGAAGGGAAAGGGAGGACATTATAGAAACCAGGTTGGCTTTTCCTGCTGACAATCTTCTATCCATGTCCCCATAGCGGCTTCACAATCTGGCACCACGCCATATATACACTTGACCCCTGGACATAAAAGTGTTAATAGTATACGCATTTGTGTATGTTGAGTATGTGGCGTCCATCACCGGCTCCACCAATGATGAATGGTTTATGGTTTAAGAAAGTTTCCAACCAACATCTATTACCGAAGTCTCTAACAAGGATGTGATTTACATGGAGACAATAGGGGCGGCTTTTCTTCACATCCCAAGAGATCAGAGGATTGTCCAAGACGCCTTCTCTCGGAAACACAAATCTACTTCCTTCAAGCCTCCACGATACGTCTTGAATCATTTTCCTTGGTTATCAAGACAACGCGGTCTCCTGAGAGCGGAGACTTATAAGAATGACTCCAAACTCGTAAATATAAACTGGAGTTCGGATCTATAGATTTCCCAGACGGATACGTGACTTCAGAGACAAATTACCGCAAATCTGGAGGAAAACGCTAAAAGTTGACAAAGACTCGGCATCTGGGGAATAAAGTCACAGATGTGTCTCTCTCCCCGGAGATTTCTATCGGCAGACATTAATCTAACATCCATCAGCCGGCGGCGTCTTATTACCGGGACTGTGTGTCCTGTTCATAAAACAACAAAATAGCTACAACGCTGTAACTAGATCAGTGTAACAATCCACCAACAAGAAAATACCTACTTAAAGTTGATAATTTATTGGGGTCATACATCGTGTAGGACCTGGTCAGATAACCCAAACTGAGCGCCAGTAGGATCTGTAAAGTGTGTAAGGCCGCCATTGGGGCAGAAGGGCTGGTTCTGCTGTCAGAGGGGAAGTTGCTCGTTCGTAATCGAGTTGATGAACGAATGTAATTAGGACGGTAATTGTGATAGTACGTAACGACTATGGTTCCGTGTATTATTGGGGAATGATCTCAGAAGAGCTAGTCTGCAGTTGTTTATGGCTAATCGTTGGTATCGGTGTTCTGCGTGGTGGGCGGTGGCCTACTGGACGCACGCAGAGACACGTAGGTTTCACCGGTTGCTTGTCCTGGCGCAGGTGATCAGGTCGGGGTCCTTATTTGCCGATGGACGAGGACTCAGATAGAGAAACTAACATCTTTGTTGTCCCAAGTTTGTGGAAGAGTTTTGCTTGCGGCATAGAGGACGGTATCCAGCTCTTCATTCTCCGGCGATGCTCTTCTCCTCTACACTAGCGCATGGCTACAACTGACTGAGCTGTGACGGCACGTACCATATCATATTATGGAGGTATTATGGAATATTATCCAGTGCGGGATGGAGCAGCCACAATCATTTTATTGATGTTTTCATATAGTATCGAGCGGAGGGAAAACCTGTCTGCCGTATGGCCATATGAAATTAGAAGCTTAGTGGTAGAGGAGCACATGTTATGTACGGCTATGGGAGCTTTATTATAGCTTAATGTTCTACAGACCCGTAATATGACTGTGCCCAGGAGTAAAGGTCACGTATTATACAGTTAGTGGAGACACCATCTGAATTCTTTGCATGTTGACCTATGAGAATCAGGAAGAAATCATTGCACCAGGGCGCCTCATCTATCATCTATCTCGTTCCATTGATAATACTGGGAGGGTCTCATGGGGCAGAGGGGCTTTTGGACTTTCTCCATTGTGCACCATCTATGGTTACATTCCCAGAGGATGGACTATGGACCTTTAAAGTGTCACCCTAATTTTTATTTTTTTTTGCAGAAATCAATAGGGGATTTTAAGAAAACTTTTGTAATTGGGTTTATTAGGCAAATTTGGCATTATCTGCATTCAAAAAGACTTTTCCCAGGTCCCCCTCCCTCCTCTCTCTTATCCACTGCTCATTATCAGGAAATCTCGACTCTTTTTCATCAGTCGAGCCCTGTGTAACCTATGGAGAGGGGAGGGGGAGGAGGGAGATTAGTCGCCAGCAGAGAACAAAGGATTACACAGCGGGACCTGTGTAAAAGCCAGTATTCAGAGGTCAGAGAGGTCACTGCTGACTTCAGAGGAGATAGCCCAGTGATATAGCTGTAAATTAACTTTGTTGCCCTGTTTTGGTGCCTCATCTCCCTCCACCCCTCCCCTCTCCATAGAGAACCATGAAGACAGGGGGGAGAGCTTCAAACTGCTTTTTCATGATAAAATTTTTTTTTTCGGCTAATAAACCCAATTACAAAGTTTCTTAAAATCGCCTGTACTATTGATTTCTGCAAAAAAAAATAATAATTTTAAACGACGGTGACACTTTAAGGTGTTGGGCCAAAACTGTGATTACTTTCTTTGCCACCCAAGCCCTATACCGTCCAGGTAGCAAAAATCACAAAATAGTAATTTCCCTTTCAAGTCAATGACTATATATGAATATGAAAATAATACAAAGTAATAACACATCAGGTCTAAAAGGGGTAGTCTGTGGGGAGAAAAAAAAACAAGGCAGGCAGGGGGTGATGAAAACAAACTAGATAAGTTGTACTTACTTGTCCCCCACAGCCATAGCACTACTGCTTGTCCACTAACCTCCCTTGCTGGTTTCCTCTTTTCCGTTTCCTGTGACATCACGGTCCCGCAGGAAGTGCCTGCTCAGCCAATCGGTGACTGAGGTAGGACACCACTGCAGCCACTGATTGGCTGAGCGGACAGTTCCTTTGGGGCTGTGATGGCACAGAAAATGAGGGATAGAGTAGACCAGTGTGTGTTTGGGGGTTAGGGGATGGTAGAATTGGGGTGCTGCAGTTTCAAGGGGACTAGGTCAGTTAAAGGGGTACTCCAGAGAAAAAAAAAGTTTTCAAATCAACTGGTGTTAGAAAGTTATACAGATTTGTAAAACGCTTCTATTTAAAAATCTCCAATCTTCCAGTACATATCAGCTGCTGTATGTCCTGCAGGAAGTGGTGTATTCTTTCCAGTCTGACACAGTGCTCTCTGCTGCCACCTCTGTTCATGTCAGGTTTTCTATGGGGATTTGCTGCTGCTCTGGACAGTTCCTGACATGGACAGAGGTGGCAGCAGAGAACACTTTGTCAGACTGAAAAATAGACCACTTCCTGCAGGACATACAGCAGCTGATAAGTACTGGAAGATTGGAGATTTTTAAATAAGAGTAAATAAATCTCAACTCTATCTCCCCTACCTCCTCCTTCCCCCCAGCTGCCCTGTTAGCCCACATTATAGTACTACCCAAGGAGGGCAAGGACCCTTTTCAATGCTCAAGCTTTCTCATTAACTTAGATGTGAAGCTCTTTGCCAAGCTGATTGCGCAAAGGTTGGCGGTCCTCCTGGGTTCACTAGTCCATCCGGACCAGGTCGGGTTTGTTTTGTCAAGGGAGGCACGCGACAATACCCTCCGGACATTTTCGATTCTTGCTCAGGCCTGGCGGCATCGCACTCCCCTCATGATGTTATCTTTAGACGCGGAGAAGGCCTTCGACCGGCTGGACTGGGGATTCCTGGAGGGGATGCTTGCCCAGATTGGAATGGGATCCTTGGCCTTTACCATAACCCCCCAAGCCCAACTTAAAATCAATGGCACCCTATCCCAACCCTTCCCGATTAGAAATGGCACGAGACAGGGCTGCCCCCTATCCCCTCTCTTATATGTTCTCTGTATGGAACACCTCCTTATAGCACTGCGAAACAACCTCCACTTTACTGGCTTCCGTACCCCCCCACAGACGCAACATAAATGCTCCGCTTTTGCGGACAATTTGCAGCTATTTACCCCGCCTCCTCTCTCCCAGCCATCATGTCTGACCTGACGGACTTCTCCCTATTTAGTAATTACAAGATTAACTTCTCCAAAAGCCCCTCCCTCACCCCCTGACCCGGTCCCTCCAGAGTCACTATCCCTTTAAATGGCAGTCTACCTCCTTCAAATACCTAGGGGTCCATATCCCATCAGACCCTGACCTCATTTACACCCTCAACTATCCTCCTCTCCTTCGGACCATCAAGGTAGAGCTGGAGAGATGGGATAAGAGCAACATCTCCTGGTTGGTGTATTAACTCCCTCAGAATGACGATCCTTCTCCGTCTTCTATATTATTTCTAAACGATACCGACATCCATTTCAAAACAATTCTTCCTCCACCTACACAAACTATTTCGCTCCTTCGTGTGGTCGAGGGGCTCCCCTAGGGTGGCGCGGTCCATCCTGGTGAGACGCAAGAGTTACCTCCGCGAGAGTGCTCAACTGCATACATCCTGCTTCTTCCAAGCAGTGGGTGCAGTTCGAGAGATCCCTCTTCAGGGTGGACCCCGCCACGATTCCCTGGCTTCCGCGAGCAGCCCTACGTCCCAATCAAACTCAGCATTGGCCCATAGTTTCCCAATCCTTGGCGAGGATCTACTTCAGCTGGGCTCACTCTGCGAGACTGGTGCACCAGGGTGGCCTGCTGACCCCCTTACTAGGCAACCCTGAATTTGTGCCGGGGACCCTGAGTTCCTCGTTCCTGGGCCGTGACAGATGCCCCGCCCTACGTGTACATCATGTCACCAACAATGGTAGATTACTCCTCTACACAGACCTGGTCCCTGACCAGGCCCGCACGCCACAACACATGTTACAGTACCGCCAACTCCAACACTTCCTCTCCTCCAACTTGCAGAGTCTTTGCCCGGCTCATGCCCTGACCCCCTTCGAGGAGCTATGTAACTCACCGACCCCTCACTCCTACACGGTCCCTTTAATCTACAACCTACTTTTGAACGCTACCTCTGAGGGCCTTCCCTCTTACACCAGAGGCTGGGAGAGGGAGATTGGACGCACCTTCGAGGCCACAGATTGGAACAAATCCTTTACGCTCTGCCACAAGTTCTCCGTCTCCAGCAGGGCCCAGGAGACCAACTATAAGATCATGGCGCGGTGGTACTGGGTACCGGCTCTCTTACAGAAATTGTACCCGACAGTCCCTGATCTCTGCTGGAGATGTGGGGAGGCGAGGGGTACAATGGTACATATTTGGTGGGGGTGTAGGCGGCTCCAACCATTCTGGCAGATAGTCATAAAACTCATCCACTCCCTCACGGGGATCCAGCTTGACAATGACCCGGCTCCCCTCCTCCTGTCCATAATCCCAGGCAGGATGAAGCCTCTGTCCACAGGGCTTCTGGGAATCCTCCTACAGGCCGCCAGATCTGTAATTCCGCGCTTGTGGAAAACCGACAGGGTCACAGAGTGGTTCAGAGAGATCCTCTATCTATGCCGTAAGGAGGAATTGGCGGTAGACACAAAGGGCAACGCTGATCGTCACTATAAAGTGTGGCGTCATTGGCTGGAGTTTGTTGATTTGCCTGAGTACCTCTCAGCCTCCTCGGATAACCCTTGAGTCACTTTTTTCTTCCCTCTTCTTCACTCCCCCCCCCCTATCCTAACCGCTTTCCCCCTTGCCTCTCTGCTTTTACTCACTGACGGAAGACCGCCCTGACAACCCTCCCTTGTTAGTATGGGTCGCTAGTTGAGTTATTGTGTTGTTAGGTCCTAGTTGGACCTTTTCTCTTTGCCAGATATCACCCTAAAGGCCCTATTCCACGGATCATCGTTCATAAAATCGTTCAAACAACCTCTCGTTAACGATATTCGTTCTGTGGAATAGCTGTAAACGAGCGAACGACAACAGCGAAATCGTCGTTGAGTCGTTCACTATTTTTTTTCAACATGTGGAAAAAAAATCGTTGGTCTTTCAACAATAATTCGCTAATCTTTTCGTTGAATAAAAAATCTTTCAGTCGTTCTTGAAATGTCTACCTACATTGCCCCACGTTTCAAACGACCATGTAACGATGTAACGACCGCAAAAAAATCGTTACACTGCAGATATCGTTCACGTTCCCACACGTATTATGTGTTATCGTTCGCTTAAAAAAATCGTTAAGTGCTCGTTAACGAACGGTCGTTGGAGCGAGTCTATGAACGATAATCTACCATCCCTTTGCATTCCTGTACCATATTTTCTGACAATAAAATACGCTTGAATATTTTTAAAAAAAGTAAATAAATGTATATAACTTTCTGACACCAGTTGATCTAAATACATTTTTCCCCATCTGGAGTACCCCTTTAAATATAACTTATTATGTTTTTATCCCCCCCAGATCTCCTTGGTTTTTCTTTATTATGCTGGAGTACCCCTTTAATACTATATGACAACCTGTAAATAAGCAGCTTGCAGGGGGACCTTTCGTGACCGCCATGTTTCATTGTTTTCCTTGTCTCGATAGACGGCAAACATGACATTTCTATCTGGTGAGAAATGTTACCGCTTATGAAGATGGATGAGCTTCCCATTAGCGGAATGATTGCAGCTTAATCTTCATTCCAACAGATGGACAAAAGCCGCCAATAAATAAAGATATTAGTGCAAATACCAGCGATATAATTGACACTAGAAGGGGAAAACAATGTCATTATCGGCTGCGGGAATAAGTGAGCGAAGAGACAGCGCCAGGGACAAGGAGCTCGCACAATGACTGGATTAGGTCTCTGCTAATCTGGGACTGGAGATCTATAATGTGCAGCGTCCTAGTACCTGTATCCCAGCTACTATACTGGAACTGAGAAATCTGTCTCCAAGAGCCTCAATCTGGGTATCGTGAGTCTAACGTGAATTAATTATCATTGTTTTTGACACTCTGCCATTTCGGCATACACCAAAGTGTTAATGGGTACTCCGGAGGGGAAAAAAAAAACATATTTTTAAATCAACTAGTATCAGGAAGTTATACAGATTTCTTAATCATTTTTATTTTTAAAAAAATCTCCAGTCTTCCAGTACTTATCAGCTGCTGTATGTTCTGCAGGAAGTGGTGTATTCTTTCCAGTCTGACACAGTGCTCTCTGCTGCCACCTCTGTCCATGTCAGGAACTGTCCAGAGAAGGAGCAAATCCCCATAGAAAACCTCTCCTACTCTGGACAGTTCCTGACACGGACAGAGGTGGCAGCAGAGGGCACTCTGTCAGACTGGTGAAAATACACCACTTCCTGCAGGACATACAGCAGCTGATAAGTACTGGAAGACTGACAATTTTTAAATAGAAGTAATTATAATTATTATTAGTATAATGGCTAATCAAAATCATCACATTGTAGTAGGACATTGCTTCCCACGTGAACAATAAAACTTCACAGCTACTTTGTGACCTTACACTTTTTCTGTCTTCTAGTTGCACAGACTGTAGCGATACCTCAGGAAATTTCCATAATTTTCACAACTTTTAATATCTTTCCATCCACATTAATAAATAAACATCTTGTCACATTTCCATTTCTCGTTCCTTAAAGTTTGACGGAGCTAAAACAAAAAAACAAACAAAAAAAATTCTTCCATTTCAATTAGTGACTTGAGCAGGAAGCAATGCTTCATTATTTCTGCAGATGTCAGCCGGGGAGCGCTATTAGCGGATGACAGTATAATGGAGCGGCTCCGTCTCCAACGCCGCGGCCTATTAGGGATTTGCGTAGGGACGTCTGTATGGGCATGGCGGTGGTACGGCAACGGTTAAGGATGCCGCAGACGGCCTGGTCTATAAATTGCTGCCAATATTGATGTTGACTTGAATTCATTATGTTCCTTTTTCCGCTGTCTGAGCGGTTATGATGAATAATACTCTGGAGCAGGTTCACACGGAACAGACTGATACATATTCGCACTCCGCGCACAGGATTAAGATGCGGAAAGTGTGGAGCTGACAAAAATATCTATTGTGGAGAAGTCATTAATCTCATTGTCAGTAATGGGCAGAGAATACGTATTATTACTCCGCCGCGGTACTATTGTATATAGTTACATAGTTACATAGTTAATACGGTTGAAAAAAGACACATGTCCATCAAGTTCAACCAAGGAGGGGATGGATACAGGGAAGGGGGAGGGGCGATAGGTTCTATACATATGCATTTATATTATTTTGCTCTAAGAACTTGTCTAGCCCTGTTTTGAAGCCCTCTACTGTTTTGCTGTGACCAGATCCTGTGGTAGACTGTTCCACAGATTCACAGTTCTCATGGTAAAGAAGACTTGTCGCCTCCGGAGGTTGAACCTTTTTTCTCCAGGCGGAGGCAGCGCCCCCTTGTCTCTACAGGCGGAGGCAGCGCCCCCTTGTCTCTCCGAGCGGAGGCAGCGCCCCCTTTTTTCTCCAGGCGGAGGCAGTGCCCTCTTGTCCTTTGAGGGGGTTTTACCTGGAACATCTTTTTCCCCATATTTCTTGTAGGGCCATTTATATATTTAAATAAGTTAATCATATCTCCCCTTAAACGTCTCTTCTCCAGACTAAACAAATGTAATTCTTTTAATCTCTCCTCATAACTAAGATGCTCCATTCCCCTTATTAGTTTAGTTGCCGTCTTTGTGCCTTTTCCAGTTTTAGGACATCCTTTTTATGAATCGGGTTCCAAAACTGGACAGCATACTCCAGATGAGGCCGCACCAAAGCTTTATAAAGCGGTAATATTATATCCCTGTCCCGAGAGTCCAGGCCTGTTGTAATGCATGACAATATCCTGCTGGCCTTAGAAGCAGCTGACTGACATTGTGTACTGTTCTGTAGTCTATTATCTACAAGTACACCCAGATCCTTCTCCATCAGCGACTCTCCCAGAGTAACTCCCCCCAGGACATATGATGCATGCGGGTTATTAGTACCCAGGTGCATAACTTTACATTTATCCACATTAAACCTCATTTGCCAAGTGGACGCCCAAACACTCAGTGTGTCTAAGTCATCCTGTAACATCTGCACATCCTCCATAGACTGTACTGTACTACAAAGCCTGTAACATCTGCACATCCTCCATAGACTGTACTGTACTACAAAGCTTGGTGTCATCTGCAAAGATAGAAACATTGCTGTTAATTCCATTCTCAATATCATTAATAAACAAGTTAAACAGAAGAGGGCCCAGTACTGACCCTTGGGGTACACCACTTATTACCGGGGACCATTCGGAGTAGGAATCATTGACCACCACTCTCTGGGTACGAGAGTGCACTATATGGACCAAGTAGGTGTATACCCTTCCACCTACTGGGGTAATGGTCACCATAGTGGGCACTCCCTCCAGGTTACCCTATGTATGTGGCCTGGGCTGCTCACCCTTTGGCTGCCCTATCTGTCTCTGTTTGATCTCATGATTAAGCCTGGTAATGGTGATCACATGATTAAGCCTGGTAATGGTGATCACATGATGAAGCCTGGTAATACTGATCACATGATAAAGCCTGGTAATGCTGATCACATGATAAAGCCTGGTAATGCTAAACACATGATGAAGCCTGGTAATGTTGAACACATGATGAAGCCTGGTAATACTAATCACATGATGAAGCCTGGTAATCCTGATCACATGATGAAGCCTGGTAATACCGATCACATGATGAAGCCTGGTAATACCGATCACATGATGAAGCCTGGTAATCCTGATCAAATGATGAAGCCTGGCAATGCTGATCACATGATGAAGCCTGGTAATGCTGATCACATGATGAAGCCTGGTAATGCAGATCACATGATGAAGCCTGGTAATACCGATCACATGATAAAGCCTGGTAATGCTGATCACAGGATGAAGCCTGGTAATGGTGATCACATGATGAAGCCTGGTAATGGTGATCACATGATGAAGCCTGGTAATACCGATCACATGATGAAGCCTGGTAATACTGATCACATGACGAAGCCTGGTAATGCCGATCACATGATGAAGCCTGGTAATGCTAAACACATGATGAAGCCTGGTAATGCTGATCAAATGATGAAGCCTGGTAATGGTGATCACATGATGAAGCCTAGTAATGTTGATCATACGATGAAGCCAGGTTTTGCTAATCACATGATGAAGCCTGGTAATACTGATCACATGATGAAGCCTGGTAATGCTGAACACATGATGAAGTCTGGTAATGCTGAACACATGATGAAGTCTGGTAATGCTGATCACAGGATGAAGCCTGGTAATACTGATCACGTGATGAAGCCTGGTAATGCTGAACACATGATGAAGTCTGGTAATGCCGATCACATGATGAAGCCTGGTAATGCTGATCACAGGATGAAGCCTGGTTATGCTGATCACAGGATGAAGCCTGGTAATGCTGAACACATGATGAAGCCTGGTAATGCTGATCAAATGATGAAGCCTGGTAATGGTGATCACATGATGAAGCCTAGTAATGTTGATCACATGATGAAGCCTGGTAATGCTGATCACATGATGAAGCCTGGTAATGTTGAACATATGATGAAGCCTGGTAATACCGATCACAGGATGAAGCCTGGTAATGCTGATCCCATGATGAAGCCTGGCAATACCGATAACTTGATGAAGCCTGGCAATGGTGATCACATGATGAAGCCTGGTAATTCTGATCACATGGATGAAGCCTGGTAATGCTGATCACATGATGAAGCCTGGTAATGCTGATCACATGATGAAGCCTGGTAATACCGATCACATGATGAAGCCTGGTAATGGTGATCACATGATGAAGCCTGGTAATGGTGATCACATGATGAAGCCTGGTAATACTGATCACATGATGAAGCCTGGTAATGCTGAACACATGATGAAGTCTGGTAATGCTGAACACATGATGAAGTCTGGTAATGCTGATCACAGGATGAAGCCTGGTAATACTGATCACATGATGAAGCCTGGTAATGCTGAACACATGATGAAGTCTGGTAATGCCGATCACATGATGAAGCCTGGTAATGCTGATCACAGGATGAAGCCTGGTAATGCTGATCACAGGATGAAGCCTGGTAATGCTGAACACATGATGAAGCCTGGTAATGCTGATCAAATGATGAAGCCTGGTAATGGTGATCACATGATGAAGCCTAGTAATGTTGATCACATGATGAAGCCTGGTAATGCTGATCACATGATGAAGCCTGGTAATGTTGAACATATGATGAAGCCTGGTAATACCGATCACAGGATGAAGCCTGGTAATGCTGATCCCATGATGAAGCCTGGCAATACCGATAACTTGATGAAGCCTGGCAATGGTGATCACATGATGAAGCCTGGTAATTCTGATCACATGGATGAAGCCTGGTAATGCTGATCACATGATGAAGCCTGGTAATGCTGATCACATGATGAAGCCTGGTAATACCGATCACATGATGAAGCCTGGTAATGGTGATCACATGATGAAGCCTGGTAATGGTGATCACATGATAAAGCCTGTTAATACCGATCACATGATGAACCCTGGTAATGCTGATCACATGATGAAGCCTGGCAATGCTGATCACATGATAAAGCCTGTTAATACCAATCACATGATGAAACCTGGTAATGCTGAACACACGATGAAGCCTGGTAATGCTGAACACATGATGAAGCCTGGTAAGGCTGATCACATGATGAAGCCTGGTAATGCTGATCACATGATGAAGCCTGGTAATGCTGATCACATGATGAAGCCTGGTAATGGTGATCACATGATGAAGCCTGGAAATGCTGAACACATGACGAAGCCTGATAATACCGATCACATGATGAAGCCTGATAATGCTGATCACATGATGAAGCCTGGTAACCTTGATCACATGATGAAACCTGGTAATACCGATCACATGATGAAGCCTGGTAATCATGATCACATGATGAAGCCTGGTAATTCTGATCACATGATGAAGCCTGGTAATGGTGATCATATGATGAAGCCAGGTTTTGCTGATCACATGATGAAGCCTGGAAATGCTGATCACATGATGAAGCCTGGTAATGGTGATCACATGATGAAGCCTGGTAATGGTGATCATATGATGAAGCCTGGAAATGCTGAACACATGACGAAGCCTGATAATACCGATCACATGATGAAGCCTGATAATGCTGATCACATGATGAAGCCTGGTAACCCTGATCACATGATGAAACCTGGTAATACCGATCACATGATGAAGCCTGGTAATCATGATCACATGATGAAGCCTGGTAATGCTGATCACATAATAAAGCCTGATAATGCTGATCACATAATGAAGCCTGGTAATGCTGATCACATGATGAAGCCTGGTAATGGTGATCACATGATGAAGCCTGGTAATTCCGATCACATGATGAAGTCTGGTAATACCGATCACATAATGAAGTCTGGTAATACCGATCACATAATGAAGCCTGGTAATGCCGATCATATGATGAAGCCTAAGCATCAGTTCCTCACTTTCACAGTGATGCCTCCAACAGGAGAAATGAAGTACTACATGATGCTCTCCGAAATGTTATGATGGATAATAAACTCTCCAGAGTTGTGCTATAACATAGAACTAATGCTAGAGATGTCTTCCTGATCTCATCCAAACACATCGTATATATAATACAGTAGCTTCTATTCTGAATAACTGGTTAAAGTCACAAAGCCACCACAGAATAGTAATGTCTTATCATGAACCCTAACTAACATGCAGTTGACTGTATTTATGACCTGTGAATAATGAAGACATCAATGACCCCAATATAGATAATGTTCAGTCCTGGCTCTCGCGGGGCCCCCTGGGCGTTCATTGGAATACATTTCCTATATTGTATGTAAATGATGAAGCTCTTGGCACATTATGAAGTCCATGATAATATTAATGTATATGGGGTCCTGTATATGTGGGTCCTGTATAGGGTCTATCTATACACCCCAGAGCCTGAGATACAATAATATTCATAGGACTTCTAGGATGGTGGCTCTTCACTCTAAGCGCTTTGCCGGGAGGGGCTTGGAGAGAAGCCTAGCGCTCAGCATGGGAGCCGGCTATAGACACATTTATTATTATCTTTCTGTATGATATCAGCAGAGCTGTAATTCATCAGGCGACGTGTGAATCATAATTCAGAGAAGCACCAGTGCACTCGATGTTTCAGCATGGAGAACCTTCCCTCCTGTCACTTCCATTAAAACTGGCGGAATAGCTCCCAGAAGCAGCAACGCGGATGAGATGACACGGTCATGGTTAGATGCATTGTCATTAATGGTCAGAGTAAAATGTGTTAGAGTCGGTGATAAAAAGTATATAAATAACGCAGAAATCGCCGGCAAAAAATTTCATTAGAATAATGGGGATAGACAGCAACTCGTGCAGAGCACCGCAATGTATAGTGCTGCATAGAGTCAATGGTGCGCATTGCCGAAATACAGTGTCACCATGAGGCTGTGTGCATGGAGTGTGAGTAGTGGGGGGTCCCATGGGTCTTTAGTACAGAGATGGCATGGGGGTCACTATATGGGATGCAGAGGTAGTAGATACCCCTAGTTGCAAAGACCCCCCTTCCACATATGAATTAATCTGTATTATTTATTGCACATGCCAGGTGGGGAAGCCCATCACTGTTTGGGGCACAGAAGATTTAAAGGAGAAAAGAAATAATTATTTCAAATTAAAGTTATATAAACTTGTAATTTGTAATCTTCAGTACTTATCAGCTGCTGTATGTCCCGCAGGATGTGGTGTATTTTTTCCAGTCTGACACAGTGCTCTCTGCTGCCACCTCTGTCCATGTCAGAAACTGTCCAGAGTAGGAGAGGATTTCTATGGGGATTTGCTGCTGCTCTGGACAGTCCTTGACATGGACAGAGGTGGCAGCAGAGAGCACTGTGTCAGACTGGAGAGAATACACCACTTCCTGCAGGACATAAAGCAGCTGATAAGTACTGGAAGACTGGAGATTTTTAAATAGAAGTAATGTACAAATCTGTATAACTTTCTGACGAGTTGATTAAACTTTTGTTCTTTTTTTAAAGGTAATACACCATGACAAAATACATATTATTTACATTATTAGTATTATTATTATTAGCATTTTTAGGTGTTTTCCTTAAATATTTGCACAGTGACCAGCAGAGCATACACAATAGTTTGACACCTCCCTGTTTTGTTGTTCACTGATCAGCTTTAGGCTATGTTCACACTGCATATATGTCCGGCCGCGAAATATTTTCGCGGCCGGACATATACGCGGTAAACTCCGGCCGGGAATTTACACTACTTATGGCCGGCTACGTACGGAGCGCGAACTTACACCCGTAGTCTACTTACGCTTCCCGAGCGCCCTACATAGCAATCTGACAGCGGTCTTTTACTTGGAAATCTTCGCCTAGCCCCGGACACCCCACAGAACCTTTTGGATCGGCACAAAAAGCTGCAAAAATGAAGAAATCACCACTACGTACGGGACCGCATGTTACGCTACGGCCGTAAGTTACGGCATTTTCGTCCTCAAACAATGGTCTGGTTCATTTTCTACGGCGCCGCGTACAATCCTGGCGTAAGTTCTTACGTAGTGTGAACTGTGCCGCCGTACATCGTATACTTTCCATTGTACGCAAACTACGTAAATCTCCGGCCTCTTATTCACGGAACGCGCTACGTCCGGAGACTTACGTACTGTGGACATAGCCTGTCAGACTGTGTTCACACAACGTACAAACAACGGCCGTTATTTGGCCCTCACAACAAAGAAATTAAGTATGACACAATGTCCCGTTAAACTAATGAACGTCCCGGTACAGTTTCTGTGCCGACAGCTCTGCCGCAGCCATTGCCATAGAAATTCTTACAGCGCTGAATGTTTTGCTATTTTTGGTCTCATTTATTTGCAGCTCATTGCCGGTAATAATACGGGATATGTGGCGGATGTTGACGATGGCGCGGCTGGTGCGGAGAGATTATTATTACTTGGTGTGAAATGCACATATTCAAAACAATTTAGCAATTCAATGACAAATTGGCAATTAGCTCAGTGCAAAAAAAAGAAAAAAAAATTAATAAGTCTTTGCTAATTAACTCAGCAATACTAATGTGGAGAGGCAAGAACTGTCATCCTCGGCGGCGGCGGCGGCTGCACGGAGAGATTCCAGCGCCCTTTATGCAAGTCTAAGCAACAGATTTATCAGCTGGGAGTCAGGAACAGAGCTAATGCTCTTGTTTGGAGTCGATGTAGCAGAGCTAAGCTTGTCAGTGATGAACCTACTACATTATCTTATCTTGCTGGGTTATTTGTAGTCCTAGGCTGGGATCACACTAGGTTTTATTTTTCTTCCGTTTTTTTTTTTTGTTGTTGCAAAAAACAGATGAAAATGCATTTTTTTTTTTGCGCAGAAGAAAATGTGGTTGACCCCGTTTTTGTGCATGTTAAAAAAACGGATAAGTGTCAACCCAGCCTTATGGAAAACCCATAGATAATTCATAATGATATCACCTTGGGGACTGATAAATATTATTCAGCTCTATGTAACTACTGCCTCTATGGCCGCTATTCGGCACTTGGCCGACCAGGCATGATGGGAATTGTAGTTTTGCAACAGCTGGAGGGCCGAAGGTTCCACATACCTGGTCTAAGGGGACCCTAAGCTACACAGGACATGTACACAGGATTTTTTGCCAGCTAGTCCAGGCCGGTGCTGTCTTTAACTGTATCCGAATCCTCAAGACTTGGATACAGTTGAAAATCATAGTGAAGCACAGAACCATTGTGTCCTAATCCCATCATGCTTAAAGGGGTATTCTGACTTCTAGGAGTCCCACCTATCCCGAGAACGGGAATGCAGTCATCTTGCAATGAATGAACTGCTCAGTGAGCCTGAGTGGCTACTGTGACCAGAGCTCCATTTATTCTCTATGTGGCTGCTGAATGCTTCAGTGCATAAAAGCTTTCCCCTTTAAGGCTTGTGGTTACTGAAATGCTGGGAGCGTGTTGAAGAAGTGAGCAACCTAATACACTGTATAGGTCACTGTACCTGTCAGTATAAAACTGCTAGGTGGCTAATTGGACCATGCTGTGATGGTGCCTAATTGGAGTGACCCAGGGTAGCAAGGTGCTAGCACTGGGCTTGGTGTTGGTGTACTGACTAGGCACTTGTCCTGGTGGCCAGGAGTAATATTGCCCACCCCCGGGTACACAGACACACGACTTGAGTCGTTGAGTAACCACAGAGAGCCCAGGTCTTAAACAAGTGAACAGTTTACTGAGGAATTCAGTGCAATACAAAACTAAATAGAGGAACTTGCCAATAAGGTGTAATAGCAAAAATAATACTCTTTCGCATGGTGGACAACACAGGTCACTTGAGCTTGGTGTTGAAGTATATAGGTGGATATAGACTTTGTAGACTTGAGGTTGAGTTAGGTTAGGCTTGTGTGGTTTCCTACCACCGGTATTACTATTGGTTACACCCTTTAGAAAAGTCTGTTATTGTATAGAAGTGGTGATGAAAGTAGTGATAAAGTTTCGCCACTAGATGTCGCTGTATTAGACTTGCGTGTTCAGATGCTGCACAGCTGAAGTGTGGAGGGGTTATTGTTTGTTTGTATGTCACATGGATCTGCGAACCAATAAGAATCTGTACTTCTTTTCTCCTATCACCTCTCTCTTTACTTCTTCTGTTTGCACTCTTCACCCACTCACAGCGCACTTTAGATGCCCTAAGGAAGGAAGTCACCTGGGTGAAGAAAGTGCATGAGTCTTTCGTGTTGGATATTGTAGAGGAAGGACGCAAGCTAGACAGCTCTCTACAGTGGTCCTCTCTGGGCCCCGGCCCTCTGCCAGGTCCCCTACTAAGGTCAGTCTTAGCTAGAACCCCTTATCGGGAAGGAAGCAAGACAGGACTCAGCTAATAGTTTTTTTCTCAGTAACGCTACACAACACTATGCAGTGTTAAACCTCTTTAAAGAGAGGACAAGTCAGAGACAACTTTAACCCACGCCATGGACAAGGAGTGTCACAGAGCAGGACAGTATCCACAGACAGCAGTAAGCTAGGAACTGATCCGGATAGAGTAAAGTTGCAGTACGCCTAGGAACTCTATCTCGCAGTGCGGGTGTTAGCAGGGAACCCTCAGCATTCTGCTCACCCCAGGTAACAAGGTCTGGGCCTTGTGTCACCCTCTAGGACGGGTCCCCCAAATCTAGTTTGCATAAGGTGATGTGAAGACTAACAAGGGGTCAATACATAGGCACAAATGCTCTTCTTCTTCTTCTCCTCAGTATTCTTCTACCTCATCCTCCAACATCCTGGCAGAGCACAGTACTACTTGGGTTGAGACTCTCACGACATCCTCCTCTCTGCTTCTTTGTATCACTCAGCATGCTACTCAGTCAGCACGACTGTATTCTACACTACATTCCTATTGCAGACTCACTTGCTGTATTGTTAAGTATTTCTCTACAAGTGTTATCCAGTATATTATCAAGTCCTTTATCAAGAGAAACATCATAACTGTGTAACCTGCTGCAAGTGTGTACTTTTCTAGTAAAAACAGGCTTATTTATGAACAAAGAGACTCTGTGACCCTTGGCCTTACACTGACACAGTATACTCCACAACCTTGGGACACTTCCCCTTTCTGTGGGTGGCAGATCCGATAGTCCGGGAGGGTCACTGCACCACTCTGACCAACTGTGATTACACTATCCCAAGGGACCCTGTAGCAGCCCGGCAGGACACTGTCCACGGGGGGAAAAGGTACAACCGGCCTTCTAATATAAAAGCAGGCGTGCCATCACACCTGTGTGCCCAACCGGCACTGGCGTCACTAGTAACATACTGGGGTCCGGCTGTATCTCGGGCAACCACCACTGTAGTGGCGTCACACTTCACCACCTAGCAAGTGATCAGCCAATCCTCCGACACAACATCACCGGGGGCTCACACCACACTTGTAGACTTATGAGATCTTCAGGGACCTTTATAGGAGAGGACAGGACTAATTTCCCATCAATGGGGAACTTTCTGGAACACCCTAAACCTTAGTGTGTGATAGGTACAGAAGTGTGAGGTACCCAGCTCAAGGTTTGGATAAAAAAGTGGCAAACGATACAAGTACAGTGTTAACTCTTTATACTCCCTTCAGCTGTGCAAAGTGCATGAGAATAGTGAGACACCTAGTGGCAGTAAAGTGCAAACCTTCAGCGCAGATTATAGACAGAGAGATTACCTGATGACAGGTGTGCTAGGAACAGTAGGGTCACACCCGCTCATGGACAATACATATAAGCATACATATATGAAACACCAGGGGCCTTTATTAGGCTCATAGTTGCCATGGAAACCAATTACTACTTAACTATCATCAAGCAAACATGCAGATCATATGATAAATGCTGCAGTCCCTGTTGACTTCAGCATCGAAGGGGTTAAACGGCCTGGATCAGGCCACCGCATGGCAATTGACCCTATCTCCATAACCAGCACTACAACTGCACAGTATATGCTAACAGAATGTAATGGAGGTTGTTTCCTTAACAGGCCGTATGGAAATCCCATGCTAGGGACAGCCATTCATTAGATATATTACTATCTGACCAAAGAGTGTATACAGGGGCCAGGCAGAACACAAAGGGGGGTTTTATGACTGGCGTACTTGTACTCCAGTCTTAAATTAAGCCCCACCCCCATTTACCGGTCCAGATTCACAAAGAGGCACACACCTCTTAAAAATGCCGGCCAGCCATGCACCTGTTGTAGGGCTTGAACAATAATCTAAACCTGCTTGGTTTACACCTGTTTCCAGAGGTAAACCTTGATAAATTGGGTGCGGGAGGAGGCCATGCCTCCTCCCCACCTTGTTACGACTTTTCCCGCCGTCTGGCCATCAGGTAAGGCGGGGTTTATAGCTGGCGTACGCAACAGAGAAGGTAAGAATCTGTGCCTCCTCTGTGGCATGCGCCATGGGTGCACCCTTGTTAAGTCTATGAGGTGCAGCTCCAGCCAATTGCTGCAGAGCAGGAAGTCCATGAAGTATGGCTTCAGCCAATTGCTGCAGAGCAGGATGTCTATACAGTGAAGCTTCAGCCAATAGCTGCAGAGCAAGAAATCTATAAGGTGAAGCTTCAGCCAATAGCTGCAGAGCAGGAAGTCTATAAAGTGAAGCTTCAGCCAATAGCTGCAGGGCAGGAAGTCTATAAAGTGAAGCTTCAGCCAATAGCGGCAGAGCAGGATGTCTATAAGGTGAAGCTTCAGCCAATGGCTGCAGAGTAGAATGTCTATATGGTGAAGCTTCAGCCAATGGCTGCAGAGTAGGATGTCTATAAGGTGAAGCTTCAGTCAATTGCTGCAGAGCAGGATGTCTATAAGGTGAAGCTTCAGCCCATGGCTGCAGAGCGGGATGTCTATAAGGTGAAGCTTCAGCCAATGGCTGCAGGGCAGGATGTTTATAAGGTTAAGCTCCAGCCAATAGCTGCAGAGCAGGAATTCTGTGAAGTGAAGCTTCAGCCAATAGCTGCAGGGCAGGAAGTCTATAAAGTGAAGCTTCAGCCAATAGCGGCAGAGCAGGATGTCTATAAAGTGACGCTTCAGTCAATTGCTGCAGAGCAGGATGTCTATAAGGTGAAGCTTCAGCCAATAGCTGCAGAGCAGGAAGTCTATAAAGTGAAGCTTCAGCCAATAGCTACAGGGCAGGAAGTCTATAAAGGGAAGCTTCAGCCAATAGCGGCAGAGCAGGATGTCTATAAAGTGAAGCTTCAGCCAATAGCTGCAGGGCAGGAAGTCTATAAAGTGAAGCTTCAGCCAATAGCGGCAGAGCAGGATGTCTATAAGGTGACGCTTCAGTAAATTGCTGCAGAGCAGGATGTCTATAAGGTGAAGCTTCAGCCCATGGCTGCAGAGCAGGATGTCTATAAGGTGAAGCTTCAGCCAATGGCTGCAGAGTAGGATGTCTATAAGGTGAAGCTTCAGCCAATGGCTGCAGAGTAGGATGTCTATAAGGTGAAGCTTCAGTCAATTGCTGCAGAGCAGGATGTCTATAAGGTGAAGCTTCAGCCAATAGCTGCAGAGCAGGATGTCTATAAGGTGAAGCTTCAGTCAATTGCTGCAGAGCAGGATGTCTATAAGGTGAAGCTTCAGCCCATGGCTGCAGAGCAGGATGTCTATAAGGTGAAGCTTCAGCCAATGGCTGCAGGGCAGGATGTTTATAAGGTTAAGCTCCAGCCAATAGCTGCAGAGCAGGAATTCTGTGAAGTGAAGCTTCAATCAATTGCTGCAGAGCAGGATGTCTATAAGGTGCAGCTTCAGTCAGTAGCTTCAGAGCAGGAAATCTACAAGGAGAAGCTCCAGCCAATAGCTGCAGAGCAGGAAATTTATAAGGTGAAGCTCCAGCCAATAGCTGCAGAGCAGGAAATCTATAAGGTGAAGCTCCAGCCAATAGCTGCAGAGCAGGAAATCTATAAGGTGAAGCTTCAGTCAGTAGTTAGAGTTATTTTAGAGAGGATGAGTTCTTTTACTGCAACATATACATCTCAGTAACACGCAGCCATATTGCTATTCTCTGTGATGCTACAGATCTATAGCCTACTTGTTTAACCAGTTTTTTTTTTTTTACTGCAACTTTTCTCAGGCTCCATGTATCTGTTCTTATTAAAACAAAGAGAAAATACTTCAAAAATGTATTACAAAAAAAACATTAAATTTCTTTTTCTGAACTCTCCGTTCACTTGAGAAGCACAATTAGTTATCCGACTCTTAATGTATTTTTATTCCTGCAATTATTGTCATTGTTCATAGCTCGTCTTGCGGAAACTCTTCCTGAATAGGTCTTGAAAAGTTTGACTGAAATCCCTCTGACGGCAGCTCTTCATAAAATGGTTGGGCGATATAATGAGTTGAGAGTAATTTTCGGTGATGACAGGAAGGATGACAGATAACGTGGGGCGCTCTGAGGGAAGAATCCACTCTCTTATCGGGATGTCGGCTCCGAAGACACACGTCTGTGTAATACACTATCTGACTGGGGTTTATGTGGGATTTGATACTGTAACAGTCACATAAATGAACGTGAATAGTAGATAAAAGAATGCGGAAATAATTTAACTGTGTACGCTAGCGGTAACCTGCTTCTTTCCCTTCTAGAAGCTTCTCTTTTGGGTAATATGATGATACTTTTGTTCAACCACCTTTTTTTGTTCTTAAAGGGCCAGCAGATGACAACCCCATTTGGAGGTACAGATATGGCCATGGGTAAGTTTGATTGTCACTGTCAAGGGTTGGTTAATCACCTCTGTCTGGCACTTAGAAAATGGCAGTAGTGCCAGAACACAATATTGCTAGTTGTCCAGCAGCGAGGGAGTTAACATTGAGAGTTGTGCTCTGCATGCTGGGAGAGCGGGGTCATAGAAGGATCTGGTGTGAAGTCCAGTCAGTGTGTTGTGAGGTAAAAGGAAGCAAGGTCCTGTGTGTGAGGTAAAAGGAAGCAAGGTCCTATGTGTGAGGTAAAAGGAAGCAAAGTCCTTTTGTGTGTGAGGTAAAAGGAAGCAATGTCCTGTTGTGTGTGAGGTAAAAACAGCGACAGAGAAAGCAACATTTATGTGAAAACAGCAGCCAGAGATCACAGCACAGGAGGTGGATTTGCCACAAGGGGATAGACTTTAGCCCGGTGGGAATCAAATGGATTACAGGATAGGGCTGGTGAAACTCAGGCACTACTGTCATTCTCTAACTACCAGACAGAGGTGATTAATTAACCCTTGACAGTGAGAGCCAAACTTACCCTGGGCCACACAAACATATGGCACCTGGTGTCTTGGGAGTACCATCCATGCACTTTGCGTACACGAGTAGCTATAGACTAGTATGGAGAGTACTTACAGTAGCAGGTGCCCCCATCAAACAAAGGGCCCTATTACACGGAATGATTATCTATCATACAGACAATGATCAGCCGAGGAGCCAGTCATCATTGTCTTTCAATGTTTTAAAAAATCATCAGCTTCTGAGCACACATGACTACGTGTAATAGTGATGCCAACAGCTGATGACTGTAAAGAAAATAATAAAGATTATACTTACCTGTCTAGGCCCCTCCGGCAGTGATTGGCCGAGCAGCCTGTCACAATAGAGACAGCTTCAGAAGCTTCAGCGGTGGCTGTGGTGAGTGGACAAGGCAGCAGGACAGGACTGGTAAGTATAATCGGAATTTCCTACTGACTTACTCAGTGTGAATAGGGCCTAACATACAGTACAGGAGCAGGGACACCTGTAACAGCCTGGAGTCCCTGCTTCTGTAAATAGTTTCTGTGACATCATACACCAGTGGTGAAGAGCCTGCGGACCTCCAGTTGTTGCAAAACTACAGTTCCCATCATACCTGGACAACCAAAGCCTTGTCTAGAAATGATAGTAATTGCAATAGCTTTCCCACCACTGCCTTACACCAACAGCATAACATGTCTTAAGAAAGACGTAGAAAGATGACATCCCTGATGAAGTTGCTGGTGGTTTCATCTCTACAGTATATTAGAAGCAATGACTTACCGCTAGGGTTTAGTTTTATGGTACAATTTACAAATTAACTATTCAATCTTATGAATGATGTTCTGTATAAATAGAGGGTGATCACTTCCCGTGGTGGGTCCAAGGAGTCTGGAAAGGGTGGCTTGCTGGTGATGCTTTTCTAATGGATAACCCCTTTAACCAACATAAATCCAACAGGCTTGGTTGCTTTTCCCAAATGTTTGTAACGTAGGTTGTGGAACAATGTGAAGATGTCAGAGTTCGTAACAAACGCAATTTATTTCCATAGAGAAGAAGAGGTCCAGAGTTGGCTGGGAACAGGGAAGGAGCTCCAGAGAGAGACAGAGTTCCATTAAGAGGAGTCAATTGGCAATTCACACAAACCCAGCACATGCCACAAAAGAGCTCTAGATCCCAGGGCAGGGCCAGCATACAAATCCTGAGCCGGCAAATGATAGAACTAGACCCAAGTGTGAACTGTGTCATATTAAGGACTGAGGAGCAGGATTGTAAGGGGCAGCTATTGTGCTACATTTGACATTGGGCCATGCCAGGGAGTGGAGTAAAGTATATAGGCCCTTATTCCTTATCCAAAAATACTGCGGAGACACCATCAGACCATGGACCACCAGGAGAGTTCAGCGAAAGAGAAGGAAGGACTAGGACCACGTCACAAACTGTGAGCAGAGGAACATGGCCAGGAGATACCTAGCTGACAACGATGAGCCAAGGTGTCTCCTGACAATGTTACGAGGGTTGTGTAAGTTGCCGCTTATGCAATGAGCATGTGAGTCCGTCAAGAGACCTTGGTCTTCCCTGTGTTAGTGTCATACCCATTAACCTCTGACATGTCAAAAGGTAAGGATCTCTCTGGGTCTCACTCTTGTGACCCACTCCAATCCCATGAAGCACGCAGCAGCACGTTTCTCTTCTCAGCTGTCAATCAACCGCTGCCTTACAGTCTATGAAGCGAATGAGCCGGATCTCCCGGGTGGTTGAGGAATGAAGCACTTTGCCGTATGGCCCCATCCTGCTATATCTCGAAATTGCAGCAGGTCTCAGGAGTAAGCCTGATGCCATCTTAAACTTTTGACACGTCTGATGACATGTCAGAAGTTAATTTATCTGACACTAACGCTCTCAGCAGAAGGAGATAGATCCCCTCCATCGTATTAAATTCAGGGACTGGCGGAGAACCTTTGGGAAATTTCGCCCTCTCCTTCTCTGAGATGGTTGTTGATTTGTTTGGAGACTTTTCTCACTCCGATCTCTCCTCTAACTCAGGACTAATTGTTCCACATGTTAACTATTCGAGTCCCGTTCCCAATACCGCTCTTGTATTCTATATATAAAGAGTGAAGAGTTAATATACAACACCACTTGTTCTTCTCGCTGCACCCCCGCACCTCTTACACGTTGACCTGACGTTGACTTTCTACGAACATTTTGCACTTACCGTTTCTATACAGTATATATACGAGATATTTTTTTTCACTTTTGTTCTGCAAAAATCGAAAAACTTTATAAAAAGACTGAAATAAAAATCAGTATTTTTGAGTGGCACCATTAAAGTCGGAACATTTCTTCTTTTTTTTTTTTTTGTAACATTTCAGATGGAAAATTGATTCATTGAACGGAGCATTGAAAAGCGTTTTATTCCCGATCGCCGTTGTGATCGGGCGCCGGTGGCACGCCTTTTGTCATATAAAAAGCTTCGAGGGTTTTTTTTTTTCTCTTTGCCAGTCATAGAAGAAAACAAATAGCGAAGCTTAATAAACCATCTCAATCATTTCTACTTATTATACGCTGGCGCTTGAGTAAATTCTTTTCCCGTTACAAAAGAGAAAGAGAGAAACGAAGAGAAAAGCCATTGATTTATAAATGTTATTTGTTCCCTGTGGGTCTGACAAGCTCGGCTCAATATGAACAATAGACGCGGGATTTAGATTTACGGAGAGAAATTGTAATTATCATATTAACTCGAGAAATGTGCAGCTACTCCTCACCGCAGCCATGGATCAACCCGGGAACGTTGTTTTGTTGTTAGTGTCATTGTGTTTTTTTTTTTTAAGCTATAGAATGTATTTACTGCGGTGACAAATAACGTTGTTGATAGAAGAAGAATTGTGGTTTCTTATATAATTAACACTTTAATGACTGGCTGTGGGTTTATGGCGCTATAGAATAAGTCTTGCATGCTTGTTCGGTGTCACCTTGAAGTTGACAGTACTTTGAGGTTCTTCATGGGTGGTTTGTGTTGCCTTCAGGGGCGGGGCTGTTTAATGCAGGGGCGGAGCCCGGGTGCAGTAAAGACTGGAGGGAGGGTGATGAGCTGGACAGGCATCACCACTATTGACCATTGTGATTCCCTGAAACTCTTCTACATGGTCATAGTGGAAAAAAGCTAAAAAACTGAGAACAGGATGCCAGAACTGCCAATCATCTGAGTACAATGCTAAAAAGCCTCTTAGTAAATCTGGTAGGACCTGCACTTAGCGCAGAAATTGCACAAAAATTTACACCTGCTCTAGAGGAGATGCAAATTTTTGCCTGGTTTAGGCCTGTTTCAGGTGAGCATGGGTCACGGCAGGTGTATGCCAAGAAGAAGGCCATAATCTGCACCTTTTCTGTGGTGCTTGCTTGGGGGCAAAAATAATAAATCTTCCCCTTTGTGTAGGGTCACCATTCCTGTGAAAGCACAAACATGGTAACATTACTGTGTACAAGGCACCAAAGGGGCACTATTATTGTGTGGGAGGTACTATAGGGGCACTATTATTGTGTGGGAGGTACTATAGGGGCACTATTACTGTGCAGAATGTACTATGGGTGCACTATTACTGTGTAGAAGGTACTATAGGGGCACTATTACTGTGCAAAATGTACTATGGGGGCATTAATACTGTGTAGAAGGTACTATGGGGGCACTAATACTGTGTAGAAGGTACTATGGGGGCACTATTACTGTGTAGAAGGTACTATGGGGGCACTATTACTGTGCAGAATGTACTATTGGGGCACTATTACTGTGCAGCATGTACTATGGGTGCACTATTACTGTGTAGAAGGTACTATGAGGGCACTATTACTGTGTAGAAGGTACTATGAGGGCACTATTATTGTGCAGAATGTACTATGGGGGCACTATTACTGTGCAGAATGTACTATGGGGGCACTATTATTGCGTGAAATGTATTATGTGGGAACTAATACTGCATAGAACAGGGGTCGGGAACCTCCGGGCTCCCGAGATCTCCTGATACGGCCAGCGAATTTGTGGGCCCTACGCACAGCATCCTTCTGTGTCCGGCGGCGTCATGAACATTATAAGTGAGTGCTGCGGCTGCCAGACACAGAGGAGGATGCTGTGCCTGCTAGCTCTTCTCAGCCAGAGTGGTGCCTGTTTTCCTTCTCCTGCAGGCCACGCGTAATGATGTCATTTCATCGTGCGCCGCCTGCAGGAGAAGACGTGCTCTGCTCTGGCACAGACTTTAGGAGATAGCAGATGACCAGGCCAGCACTGGAGCGAGGAAAGGTCAACTACAGCAGGGATCGTCTTGTCTTGCGTCCTCTCTCCACTAAGACTTGGATAAGACTCATTAAGTGTGGATGTGTACTTCCTCTCCCCATGTGACAACTTCCTACAGGGTGTGTACCAACCCCCGTGAGTGGTGGAGAAGAAAGTGCAGAGAAAAGATAGGAGAATAGAGATAGGTGGAGAAAAGAAAAGAGCTTTCGTTGGTGTACAGATTACAAATAGGCAATAACCCCTTGTTCCCTACAGCTGTGCAATATACAAATAGTAGCAACATCTAGTGGCAAAACTTAGGCATAACTTCATTACCACTTCACTTGGAGTACAGGCTTTTGCGAGGGGTGTATAGATTAACAACACCCGTGGTGGGACACCACACTACCAGGGCATCACAGGAGGGGGTAACTACAGCTACCAGGGTATTACAGGAGGGGGTTAACTACAGCTAAGATGGGCATCACAGGAGGGGGTAACTACAGCTACCAGGGTATTACAGGAGGAGGTTAACTACAGCTAAGATGGGCATCACAGGAGGGGATAACTACAGCCATCAGGGCATTACAGGAGGGGAAGGGGGAGGGGGTCACTACAGTTACCAGGGGCACCACTTGGGGGTTAACTACAGCTAACCAGGCACCACTTTGCCTTGTCCTGGGTGCTACCAACCCACACTACGCCTCTCCCACACACAGTATAACATTAAGTGGTGAAAGGTCCCCCCCCAGGTGTAGAAAGTAGTATGGGGGCACTATTATTGTAAGGAACATACTGTACTATGGGGGCCCTATTACTATGTAAAATGTAATATGGGGGGCACTATTACTGTGTGGAAGGTTCCATAGGCGCACTATTAGTGTGCAAGAGTTACTTTGGGGGCACTATTACTGTGTAGAAGGTACTATATGGGCACTGTTACTGTATAGGGGGTATTATATGGGCACTATTACTGTTTGTGAGGTACTATGGGGCACTATTACTGTGTGGGAGGTACTATGGGGGCACTATTACTATGTGGGAGGTACTATGGGGGCACTATTACTATGTGCGAGGTACTATGGGGGCACTATTACTATGTGGAAGGCACTAAGGGGGCACTATTACTGTGTGGAAGGTACTAAGGGGGCACTATTACTTTGTGGGAGGTACTATAGGCGCACTCTTACTGTGTGGGAGGTACTATAGGGGCACTATTACTGTGTGGGAGGTACTATGGGGGCACTATTACTATGTGGGAGGTACTATGGGGCACAATTACTATCTGGGAGGTACTATGGGGGCACCATTACTGTGTGGGAGGTACTATGGGGGCACTATTACTGTGTGGGAGGTACTATGGGGGCACTATTACTATGTGGGAGGTACTATGGGGGCACTATTACTATGTGGGAGGTACTATGGGGGCACTATTACTATGTGGGAGGTACTATGGGGCCATTATTTCTGTGTGGGAGGTACTATGGGGGCACTATTACTGTGTGGGAGGTACTATGGGGCCATTATTTCTGTGTGGGAGGTACTATGGGGGCACTATTACTGTGTGGGAGGTACTATATGGGCACTATTACTGTGTGGGAGGTACTATGGGGGCACTATTACTGTGTGGAAAGTAGTATGGTTAAGTATCTCAATGGATTTTAGGTACAAATTTATATGCCAGACAGGCTCTGCCCATGAGGCATTAGTATATATTGGTTTGTACAGTTATAAACAATGACACCATATGGCAACACACTGAATGCCTATAACTCTTCACTGAAGAAGTCTACGTGCAGCCATACTGGCCAGAAAGGATCTACACCGGAGGCTAAAATATACTGGAAATATCTCCATAACACAGTACTGAGCACCGGCCCCATATGATGGCACCAAGTCCCTATAGATTAATAGTAAGGACTCTAAAGAACTTTAAGTATAGCCATGTAAGCCAGACAGGTCTCAGTATATATTGCTTTGATTTTAGAGTAGAATATCTGCGTGAGACAGTGCTGAGCATTGGCACCATATGGCGGAACAGAGTGCTTATGGCTCTATAGTAAGGAATCTAAGGGATTCGTACTGCATCAACACAGGCCAGGAAGCCTCAGTACATGAGGCCTTAGTATATAGACCTGTATGTGATACAGTACTTTACATTGCCACCATATGGCGGTATACAGAGTGCCTATTGCTCTCTGCAGTAAGAAATCCTAAGGATTTAAAGTGCTGCCATACAGACCAGACAGGCTCTGCCCATGAGGCCTTAGAATATATTACTTTTCTTCTAGAGGGAAAATACTTCCACAATATTGTCGCCATATGGTGACACACTGAATGACCCTGGGGACCCCGTGCGCAGTCGCCACTATTTAAATAACTTGTTATGAACCTTACAGATCAGTGAAATAATTAAGAAGTGACTTGTGCCAGGAGCGAGGCGCAGACTCTAAACACTACAAAGGGGGCAGAGCGGAGGGATCGCTGGCACCGCATGAATCCCACCGCTGCCGCCCACCGTATCTGCCGAACAATCAAGAAAGCTGTCAGTCCTGAAGATGTCACCAGTGCTAAAGTGTCGCTGTCTGCCAGAACCACAGCGAGTGGCGTCCTCTCTCCACAAGGCTTGGCTGGCTTCCCGAAATAAGAAAAAACTTGGCTTGAGATGTTAAATCACTCGCTAACCGTCTTGTCTCCACCTGGCGCATTTCACCCTTCCACAATTCAGAGTAATGTCAACTAAAGAAAAGGTTGTCAAGCAGATTCCCCCAGTTACGTCTCATTATTTCTGCTCGCATTGCTCCATTTTAATAAGAGGAACTAAAAATAAGGTGGTAAATTATGGATGATGGCGGATGTAATCTTCAGCGTTTACGGCTGATATAGGCGACATGGGTGACAAGCTCTGTATACGGTACATTGGGGGGGAGGGGGATTGCATCTAATTGGTCATTAAAGAGGCTGCAGTTATATGGGATCTCTGTTGCTCTACATAGCGGTAGTATATGTTTCAGGCATATAGCGGCATTATAGATACCGGAACTGTGATCATAGCTGCTTCTGTGTTCATGCAATCAGTGATAAGTTAAGTTTATCGACAAAACCGAATCATCCAAATACCGCCATAAAGGAAGTGAAAAATACTGCACTATAGAAGCTCAAAGATACTGCTGTGCAGTAAATCAATAATAGTGCCATATGAGATATAAATAATACCGCCATACAGGAAATGAATAATACTGCAATATGGTAAATCAATACTACCGCTATACAGTAAATCAATAGTACTGCAATATATAGCCTTAATAATACTGATGCAGAGTAAATGAATAATAGTCCCATATGAGATAAGAATAATACCACTGTACAGTGACTGAGCAATACTCCCATACGGAAAATGAATAATACTGCAATATGGTAAATCAATAATACCGTTATTGGCGTTGGCGTTATTTCTGTACTGCTGTATAACTTTTTAACATGCTGAAATAAAAGAAACAGATTTTAATCATCTGGAGCTGGAGACTACCCTTTGTACATTGCCATTCATATCGGGAATCGGCCCGACTTTCCTCCGTGCTTCATGCTGCGTGGTGCTTGATACCTACGTATGCAGGGTGAGCTGATTTTCCTTTTTTGTATACATGCTCAAATCAATAATACCGCCATTTAGTAAATCAATAGTACTGCAATATACGACCTCAATAATACTGATGCAAAGTAAATCAATAGAAGGACCATGTGGGATATAAATAATACCGCTATACAGTGACTAAACAATACCACTATACAGGGAATGAATACTACTGCAATATATAACCTCAGTAACACTGATGAAAATTGAATCAATAGTAGGGCCATGTGAGAAATAAATTATACTGTATACAGTGACTGGACAATACCACTACACAGGGAATGAATACTAACGTCTGGCGTGCCCCCATTTTCCCGCCTACATCTGCATCATAGTCCCCGTCTCTCCATGATGTCATAGGAGGGCGGGGACTAGGCCTCCAGATCATCCCATTCTGATGATGTCACCAAGGGGCAGGGACTAGGGTCCTTTTTCCGATGACATCATAGAGGGACGTGGACAACAGTGCAGATGTAGGTGGGGAGATATGTGCGACGGTTGTGAAGCCCTGCCCAGATAGCATTGTCCACCAACAATAACATATAGCGACTCATTAATAGCACTAATAATATTAAGGTCCTATTTGAAAATTTGTGTTTTTAGACCAAACATTCCCTTTTATGTTTGAATTAAAGGGGTACTCCAGTCAAATTTTGTTCTTTCAACTCAACTAGTGTCAGAGATTAATAATTTACTTCTATTTAAAAATCTACAGTCTATCGGTACTTATCAGCTGCTGTATGTCCTGCAGGAAGTGGTGTATTCTCTCCAGTCTGACACAGTGCTCTCTGCTGCTACCTCTGACCTCTGTCCATGTCAGAAGCAGCAAATCCCCATAGAAAACCTCTCCTGCTCTGGACAGTTCCTGATATGGACAGAGGTGGCAGCAGAGAGCACTGTATCAGACTGGAGAGAATACACCACTTCCTGCAGGACATACAGCAGCTGATAAGTACTGGAAGACTGGAGATTTTTAAATAGAAGTAAATTACAAATCTATATAATGTTCTGAAACCAGTTGATTTAGGTGCCCCTTAAAGTGGTATAAAATTCATCCTAATACATACTTATAACAGTTATTTCCAGAGTGTCCCTTTAAGATTGATATGTATCGAGCTTAGCCGAAAACCATCTCTATTGCTTTAATTCTATTTTCCGTCTTACTGACGGGTCTTGTATGACTGGATCTATTACCATCAAACACTTCTTTCATCTTGTGATTTACTTTGCAACAATGGCGATCAAACAGCCGTATAACCCCCCCCCCCCCCCACGCCCCATTCATAGATTGCAACAAAATCTAAATATAAGAAAAAATTTTTTAAAAAACGCCTCGCTTGTGCTGGCTGGCGTCCCCTGTATTCTTATAGACGGGGATATTTTTACAAAGCTGTCATTTTCCACTCTGATTACATTCGGCTACCGTAATTATCATTATAATCGCACTTGTCTTATAAATCCGCAGCTCCCCGCAGGACGCCCCTGGCTTACACTCATTCGTGCTGGAATTGGGTTTTAATTTTAGTTCTTTTATTCTTTTGTTTCCCTTGAAAAAAAAAAAAATCATATCTTATGCAAATGAGTCCAAATTGGGAGAAATGATTGGCGCTGGTTGGCGCCATCCTTTGATGAAGTCTCACGGCTCATCGGCGCCATTTCTTATCCGAATGTTTCTACACTTCTATTGATCTATTAATCTTTTTTTTTTTTTAGCAAATATAAATCTTGCAGAATTTGAAGGTCAGATGTCTAATGTTATTATGTGGAGTAGTAGTAACCCCCTGCAGGACGGGTGATGAGTATGCTGGTCATGAGCTGCCGACGCACACCGCATGACGACGAGCGCACGCGTCCTTGTGATTGTGCGGGCGCAGCGGGGGGATCTGGATGAAATGCACAGGCACAGCACTGCGCGAAATCAGAGAAAACTCTGGCCCCATCCGCTGTTTAACCTTATGAATGCTGTAAACAGTTTGCAGCTGAAATGCGTCAGATTCAGTACAAAGGAGTTTTGTACAGAAATCTGCCTTCAGATCTAAAACACTGATTCATGACGAGTAAAAAATCCCAGTTTTTTATTCCATCCTCGGAAAAGGTCAGTACACTAACTCAACGCGTTTCACAGACCACATGCACCCTTACTCATGGCTAAGAGCAGATCAAACAAGAAGATTTGTTGTTTGTTTGATTTTTTTTTTTCACGAATAAGTATATACATAGCATCCGAAATGCGTCAGTTTGTGTACTGACCTTTTACAAAGATGGAGTAAAACAAGCGAGTTTTGTACAGAAGACTGGAAAACAATCTTCAGATCTAACGCACTGCTTCACGACTGATACGAGAAAAACAACTTCTATCTCCCTGTATACAATGTCAGTGCTTTATTCCATCTGTGAAAGGTGAGTACACAAACCCAACGCATTTCGGACATTACATGCAACCCTCACTCATGGCTAAAAACAGAGCAAACAAGAATCCTTGCCGTTCTTTTTATATGTAAAGTTTGATTGATTTGTTTTTAGCCATGAATAAGTGTGCATGTAGAACCTGAAACGCGTTGAATTATTTACAAAGCTGTCGTAATACATCGCAGTTTTGTACAAAAGTAGTGCAGACATTTATCTAAGTTCCACAGCCATGCTGTGCTAGACAACTGAGAATTGACTACCTCTAAGGAGCCTACATGTCCACGCTGTGAGGTCCATCAAGTCTCAAGTTTTTAGTCTCAAATCAGGGGTTTGGAGAAGTTGCCATTGCCGAAGTGCCCCCCTGCAGTTGACATGTCCTGTTTTCGGCTACTTTCCAATGACAAATGCTGCCGGCTTTCATGTCATGCTCTGGACACTTCCTGATATGGACAGAGGTGGCAGCAGAGAGCACTGTCAGACTGTGGGAACATAGCCTAATACTGGTATACTAAAAATTCCCTGACACACATTTTATACTCACTATCCCTGCGGTGACAATCGCAGTTTAAAGCTCCTGCTGGCCACGTCCCTGTCAAGACATTGGCCAACAATTATTACTTATGTATGTTTTCTTTCACCTCCATGTGGGGTTGGGGTGGGGAACGGGTCCAGATGGCTTATTACAATACATTACAAAGTTTTATATAAATTTGTTTATTAAGCGTAAAAAATAAAACATCCAGAGTTCCCCTTTAATGCTAGTAATCCTACTGCGAACTGCAATAACAGACTGTAACACAGTATACAAATGAATATACTAGCTATATACCACTACCTGTATACTCTACCACTATCAGTATACCATATAATACCAGTATATTGTATTTAATATCATGGTTTTTTTTGGTTGTTTTTTTTCTTTCACACTTTGAGATTACTAGTCCTGGAAAGGACTGTTGGATGTTTGTTAGCAAGTCGCCGACTAACTATCAATAGTAAGCCCTTCTCCCACTCTGTCCCTGCTGCAGAAGCTCTCCCTGTCAGCTAACACACTGCAAGTCAAGCATCAGGTGACCTGGCTCTATATAGACTCAGGTCACCTGATGCAGCCGGCCAATCACTGCTAGACCAGCAGCCAACACTGCTGCTACATAGCAGGACCTCCTAGTCCCTTTCCTCTAAGTTTATTTTCTAATTAAAGCCGCCAATCCTGTGGTGTACACCAGCACCACGTGGTTATTGTTAAGAGTATCAAAAACTTTCAAGCACACTATTTTAGATTTCGCCTCTAACCAAGTACCCTTCCCATACCAAGCCTTCAGTTTTGCCTACTATAGCAGAGGTATGTCTTTCCAGTCTGACACAGTGCTCTCTGCTGCCACCTCTGTCCATGTCAGGAACTGTCCAGAGCAGGAGAGGTTTTCTATGGGGATTTGCTGCTGCTCTGGACAGTTCCTGACATGGACAGAGGTGGCAGCAGAGAGCACTGTGTAAGACTGGAAAAATACACCACTTCCTGCAGGACATACAGCAGCTGATAAATACTTGAAGAATTATCTTTAAATTGAAGTAATTTATAAATTTGTGTAACTTTTTGGCATCAGTTGATTTGAAAACCCCTTGAGAACCACTTTAAGTATTCGGGAATTATACATTTTTTTTACATTTTGCTGACGGCGCAATTAAAAAAAAAACATTTTAAAAAAAGTGATACTCACCTACCCTTGCAGCTCCTGTTCTAGCATCTTCTATAATAGATAGTTTCCAGCCTCCCATTCCATTGTGGCTAGTGGCGCCCCCTTCAGTAGTGAATGTTGCACTGGCCTTGGCAGTTGCTATGGAGCCTTGGAGCCTGAGACCCTTATAGTCCCGATACCGCCTCTGTAGTGTTGGTTTATTAGTATCACATCCTCATCCAGTGATAACCTTCCTGACCTGCCCCGTTGACATCCCATCATTCTTCAGGTTACCTGTATACCGTATGAGGTCTCTTCAATTCTCAAGGCAGCGTCACCATTGTTTAACACTACTACTATCTCATTCCCTTCCATCCATGACCCCTACGCATCTGTCATCCCCGGCGCCGAGTGTCAGTGTATTTACACATGATGGATGGGGCTTATGATTTTTTTATTGTTTCTATAGCTACCAAGGACAGATGCCTTAGTGTAACAGATGTTGCGGGTTTTTATGGAATCAGCGGGATTACTAGAGAAAGACCTGGAGCCAAAGAGATCATGAAGAAAAGAGCAGGTGGTGGATGCCGAGTCACCAAATCCTGAGCAACTGCTGACCTGTCTGCATGGCGTCCAATATACCGAATCTCATCTGTATGTCACAGATATTACCTATATATACATTCTGCACAATACACACTTTATTATATTTACTCACTAATCACATCATAGCAGGAGGCAGTATTATAGTAGTTATATTCCTGTATATAGGAGCAGTATTATAGTAGTTATATTCCTGTATATAGGAGCAGTATTATAGTAGTTATATTCCTGTATATAGGGGCAGTATTATAGTAGTTATATTCCTGTATATAGAGGCAGTATTATAGTAGTTATATTCTTGTATATAGGATCAGTATTATAGTAGTTATATTCCTGTATATAGGGAGCAGTATTATAGTAGTTATATTCCTGTATATAGGAGCAGTATTATAGTAGTTATATTCTTGTATATAGGAGCAGTATTATAGTAGTTATATTCCTGTATATAGGGAGCAGTATTATAGTAGTTATATTCTTGTATATAGGGAGCAGTATTATAGTAGTTATATTCTTGTATATAGGGAGCAGTATTATAGTAGTTATATTCTTGTATATAGGGAGCAGTATTATAGTAGTTATGTTCTTGTATATAGGAGCAGTATTATAGTAGTTATATTCTTGTATATAGGAGGCAATATTATAGTAGTTATATTCTTGTATATAGGAGCAGTATTATAGTAGTTATACACGAACTGTAGAGAATGGAACGGCTGCACATCCCATCTATGGCTGATACTAATGCCGCTAGGCCTATATTAAAAATCAACACCAGAGTGTCTGTATATGAATTGATCAAGCCATATTGCCCCGTGTACCACCGCGCAGGTCCTCTGGTCCACACGGGTCCCTACGCTAACTCCACACCGTGTCGGTCAGCGACCGCCAACCCCACAAAGCGTGCACGTGCAGGGAAGGGAGGCCATGGAGCGGCCCTGCAACCCCAATGTCACAGGACCAGACCCAAAAAGCCCCACCAAAACCCAGCCAGCACCACCGGCGGGGAAGGCTGCCCCCAAACGACACAAGTATGGATATGGTATTACACTTACCATTGCTGCTCTCACAGAATGGGGAAGACATAAGGTCCAGACATGTGAGCACAGACATATCCTGCTGATTTTGGTCATGTGGGTCTTATAAAGGAGTGCTAGCTGTTCAGAGAGGGAGAATTGCAAAACACGAACTGGAGAGAATGGAACGGCTGCACATCCCATCTATGGCTGATACTAATGATACTAATTAGTGTAGGGACCCATGTGTATCAGATACCGGCACTAGGTACATGGGGCAGTATGGCTTGATCAATTCATACACAAAATTCTGATGTGTTTTTTATTTAGCCTAGCGGCACTAGTATCAGCCATAGGTGTGAGGTGCAGCGCTCTCTTTCTTCCCTGAACCGTATTATAGTAGTTATATTCCTGTATATAGGAGCAGTATTATAGTAGTTATATTCCTGTATATAGGAGCAGTATTATAGTAGTTATATTCTTGTATATAGGAGCAGTATTATAGTAGTTATATTCCTGTATATAGGAGCAGTATTATAGTAGTTATATTCCTGTATATAGGGGCAGTATTATAGTAGTTATATTCTTGTACTGTATATAGGAGCAGTATTATAGTAGTTATGTTCTTGTATATAGGAGCAGTATTATAGTAGTTATATTCCTGTATATAGGAGGCAGTATTATAGTAGTTATATTCCTGTATAGAGAGCAGTATTATAGTAGTTATATTCCTGTAGTTATATTCTTGTATATAGGGGGCAGTAGTATAGTAGCTGTACCTGGTCGACAAAGGGGGTGTGTCCCCGAAACGGCCGTCCCAGGACGCGTCTGCACCTAATCCTTTTCCCTCCCTGCTTACCGTCGACCTAATAAAGTCATAAAGCTGCAAATTACGGGTGAGTGCTACTTCACATTTCTTCCACAACACAATTATAGTAGTTATATTCCTGTACATAGGAGGCAGTATTAGGCTATGTTCACACTACGTAAAAGCCATCGGCAACAACGGCCATACTTAAAGGGGTAGTGCGGCGCTAAGAAATTATTCACAGAATAACACACATTACAAAGTTATACAACTTTGTAATGTGTGTTATGTCTGTGAATCGCCCCCTTCCCTGTGTCCCCCCACCCCCGTACGTGTACCCGGAAGTGTGGTGCGCTATACATACCTGTCATGTGCCAACCCCGTCTCCGATCTTCTGTGCCACGATGTCATCTTCGAACGGACAGACGAAGCTCTCCGATCGTACTGAGTGCCGGCCGCCCTCTGCCGCATCATCAGATGCTCAACCGCGATTGGCTGAGCATAACTATGCTCAGCCAATCGTGGCTGAGCATCTGATGATGCAGCAGAGGGCGTCCGGCACTCGGGACGATCGGAGAGCTTTGGCCGTCCGTCCGAAGATGACGTTGTGGCACAAGATGGCGGAAGGGTGTGACACGGATCAGGTATGTATAATGCACCACACTTCCGGGTACACGTGCGGGGGTGGTGGGACACGGGGAAGGGGGCGATTCACAGACATAACATACATTACAAAGTTGTATAACTTTGTAATGTGTGTTATTCTGTGAATAATTTCTTAGCGCCGCACTACCCCTTTAATGCAGTGTGGAACATTGTCTCTTGTTCTATGGGATCCCGGCCGGAGCGTATACACATCGTATCCGCTCCAGCCGGGATCCCATGCCGGGCCGCAAAGAACTGACATGTCAGTTTTCTGCGGCGGCAATTCAGTGAATTGCGGCCGTTGGAAACCCTGTCAGTTCACACAATGAAGCGAGCGGCTTCACTTCATTGTGTGCTATGGGGAGTTCTGATGCGGGCGCGCGCTGGTGCGCCCACATCAGAACACTATGGCCATAAAGATCATCCAGGTGGTACTGCAGTACCGGCTGGGATGATCTTGGCAGAGACCAGCCGTTTCCGTGATCATGTGTGAACATGGCCTTATAGTAGTTATGTTATGGTATGTAGGGGGTAGTATTATAGTAGTTATATTATGGTATGTAGGGGGCAGTATTATAGTAGTTATATTATGGTATGTAGGGGGCAGTATTATAGTAGTTATATTATGGTATGTAGGGGGCAGTATTATAGTAGTTATATTATGGTATGTAGGGGGCAGTATCATAGTAGTTATATTATGGTATATAGGAGGCAGTATTATAGTAGTTATATTATGGTATGTAGGGGGCAGTATTATAGTAGTATATTCCTGTATGTAGGGGGCAGTATTATAGTAGTTATATTATGGTATGTAGGGGGCAGTATTATAGTAGTTATATTATGGTATGTAGGGGGCAGTATTATATTATGCAACTCTTTTAAGCCTAAGCTAGATATTTTCCTCTGGATATTTTTGTTGTTACCCATACTAATTATAATTTGTAATTATTTTTTGGCTGACTATATCTAAGCAATCTACATGAGGCGGCTCAGCAGTAATTCTTAGATTTGTTACTGATTTTCTTGTGTTCCGTGTTATTGATTCCTGCAATGAACCTTTCTGGTCTAATGAATGAACACACTGAATAATCAATTTGCATGGGGTTTAAATCTCATTTCAATTTGAGAGATTTGATGAAAATTGATGTACATTAGAACAAGTTTTACAATGGTGCTGCTATAAAAAAAACAAAAAACTAACCTGATGCATGATGGGATATAGGGGGTGTTTTTAGCATATACATGATAGAGACAAAGTGATACATAAATTATTACTTATATTAAGTTATTACTGTATATTTCTCTTAATTATGTTTTTACACTGTGTGATCAGATATTTAATATCTGTTATTTTTACTCTCGCCTGGTGCTGACTTTGCACACTGTGTGGAGCATTTACATTTACACTATATGATACTATTAATAGCAATATATTTATGGTACCAACATTTCTGGATCCCTCAACCCAGAGGGATGAAACATTTTGGTTAGTCATGCTCTAGTCAGAGAAGGGTAAGAAGTAGAGATGAGCGAACCGGGTTCGGGTTCAAGTCGATCCGAACCCGAACATTCGGTATTTAATTAGCTGGGGCTGCTGAACTTGGATAAAGCTCTAAGGTTGTATGGAAAACATGGATACAGCCAATGACTATATCCATGATTTCCACATAGCCTTAGGGCTTTATCCAACTTCAGCAGCCACCGCTAATCAAATGCTGAAAGTTCGGGTTCGGATCGACTTGAGCATGCTCCAGGTTCTCTCATCTCTAGTAAGAAGGTATTGACCAGCTTTGTGGCTGAGGAGACTACAGTTAGTCCTGGCTTCACCAAGGGAGTAAGGACATCTTTACTCTGTCTCCTCTAGTTTTAATGCTCGGCCTCACACCAGCCTTAGGAGTAGTTTCCAAGTAAACAATGTAACTCAGAAAGAGATGTCTTTACTAGAGATGAGCGAACCTGGAGCATGCTCGAGTCGATCCGAACCCGAACTTTCAGCATTTCATTAGCAGTGGCTGCT
Source organism: Dendropsophus ebraccatus (assembly GCF_027789765.1). Taxonomy (NCBI): domain Eukaryota; kingdom Metazoa; phylum Chordata; class Amphibia; order Anura; family Hylidae; genus Dendropsophus; species Dendropsophus ebraccatus. The sequence goes on from NC_091455.1 coordinate 15,163,825, forward strand.
GAAGTTGGATAAAGCCCTAAGGCTATGTGGAAATCATGGAAATAGTCATTGGCTGTATCCATGTTTTCCAGACAACCTTAGAGCTTTATCCAAGTTCAGCAGCCCCAGCTAATCAAATACCGAACGTTCGGGTTCGGATCGACTCAAACCCGAACCAGGTTCGCTCATCTCTAGTCTTTACCTCTTTCAAGCCTCTGAACCCAATCCATTCACATCTACAGTACATGAAACCCAGAGTTAAAGAAGGTTTTTCTTTTTGGGGCCCCTGAACCTGATCCATTACCAGCTACTTTGCTACAAGCAAGTTATCTTACATGTCGGCCCTGATTTACTGTACTAAGATTGTCTGATTTTCAAGAACACTACACCTCAGGGTTTTAGTTTCCCAAACCAACAGATATATTACTGTGTCCTATTGCCCTTAGTAAATTTATAAGGTTTTTCACATGACAAAACTAAAATCCGGCCATCTTGTCACACTAGAAGTGGCCGATTTTTAGTCATAAAATGAAGGTTTATTTAATAAATGTAATACATGTTGGTTATAGTGGTTGTTAAAGGGAAATGCCCAAAACATGCCTACTTTTTGCTTCAGGTTAGATCCGGGCCCCATATGCTTGGGGTATCATTTTTCCACAAAAGCAAAAAATGTCTTCGGTGTGACAATATGAATTTAGTGATCACACACAAAGTGAGATATTGATGAACAAAATACCATTGTGTGACACAGAAGTGATATTCTGAAGAATAGAAGGATATTTTGTGACACAGAATTGTCATTTTGTCTGAAGAATAAAATGTTTTGGCACAGAATTTTTGTTTTGTGACTTCTATTCTAAATTTGTAGCATAAATTTTATTTTATAACATTTGCCTCTTAGCGAATTCAGCTGGGGGAAGGGGGTGGGGCCTAAGATAAGACCTGCGTACAAGTACCCCGGTCTTAAGAAATGTTCCCCGAAATGTACTTTTTATGTACACAAATACAAAATAAATCTCAAAATAAACTATGTGTCCACAAAAAATATGTGGCTCTTTTTGTGGTGTCCCAATGTGGGTGTTGCTATTCTTTACACCTCTCATAAAAGTTTGTACTTGTCTGTGATTTTGCTATAGCTGTTGTGTTACTGAAGATGACCACTAGATGTCGCTATAGTGTGTACCTAAGGTCTAGAAGCTGCACGGCTGAAGGAAACTAAAGGGTTATTGTTTGTGTATATATACCAGATTCTGTTGCCCAGTAGGATTTCTCCTCTCTTCTCTTCTGCCCTATTCTCTCTGTTCTATCCCGTTTCCTTATTACACTCTTTCCACCCAAACACAACACAGCACACTCGCTGGACAGGAAAGGGAGAAGTCTCCAAGTCACAAGTTAGTTTTAGTCAGTACCCCGCATGGGTAGGACGCAGAACAGACAGCTCACACAACCCTCTTTTTTGAAGCACCAAACACGCTGTATGATGCGCTGCTAAGCCCTTTAGGAGAGGACTAGCCTTCATATAACCTCAACCCACGCCGAGGAATAGGAGTCAGTATAGTTCAAGACAGTCTCTGCAGAAAAGCCAAAGAGCTAGGAACTGATCCGGATGGAGCAAAGTTACACAAGTCGATGAACTCCATCTCGCAGCGCGGGTGTACTAAGGAACTCTAACCATTCCGCTAATCCCAGGTATCAGGGTCTGGGGCCTGTGTCACCCATCAGTACGGTTCAGCCAAAGCTAGTTGGCAGAAGGCGGTGTGAAGACTATAGGAAAGGTCAAAACCCAGGCACAGGTTATTTCTTCTTCTTCTTCTACAAGTATTCTTCTCAGCACTCCAACCTCCCGGCAGAGCACATTACTAATTCGGTTGAGACTCTCATGGCACCCTCCTCTCTATTACCTCAGTACAACCTTATCAACTCTACTACATCCTACTCAGCACTTATCACACAGATCTGGTGGTTCTATGTTTGTGTATTTATTAGAACTTTATCAAGTGTACCTGAAGATTCTTTGTATTCCCTGCTGCACATTAACGAGTAGTAAACCAAGTCAACGTTATTACTGAGTCTGTGATCATTAACCACCACCTGCACAGCACCTATACCGCAACCTTAGGACATTTCCCCTTCCTGAGGGTGGCGGGTCCTATCACTATTCGGAAGGGTCATTACACCACTCTGACCACCTGTGACTACACTATCCCAAGGGAGCTGGCAGCAATCCGACAGGACACCGACCACAGGGAAGAAGGGTGCAACCGGCCTTACACCTAAAAAGAAGGCGTGCCATCCCACCTGTGTGCCCACCAGGCACTGGCATCACGTGACAAAACCTGTATCTCGGCCATCCACCACCGGAGTGGCGTCACACTTCCATCTAGCAAGTGACCGGCCGTCCCACCGCTATACCATACTCCGGGGGCTCACCACATTTTTGTTTGTAAAAACTGTATTTTGTGTTATTGAAGTAAATTTTGTGATACAAAATGCTTTTTGTGGACAGAATGCACTGCGAACAAATCTTGAAAGTGTAGATTGTACAGGTGCATGGGGTTAGCTACTCCACCCTGCCACATGACAATACTGCAACCCCCAGCTAGCCACCATCATACCAGCAGTCGCCCCCTTGAGGTACCATATCTAGCCATACTTCTGATTGTGTAGATGAAACTATTTTGCATTGTAATCTTCATCATAAAACTTTTGTGCTACATAGTGATAAGGCCAGCGATACGATTTTACCTACCTGCACCGTACCTGTATGACTACATATATATAGGCCTCTTGCTCAGAAGCTCCAGTACATTAGAGAGTCCCTGATAGGGTTAACTTATAGTTGGACCATTTCTTACCTTGGAAAACTTCTGATATGACACTAGAAAGAATGTTTTGTCTCAAGAACTATTTCCCTCAGAGACATGTTTATCAGCGTTCAAGGCCATTCTCAGAGGAAAGCTGCCTGTCTGTTACAGTGGGAATAATGTGAAAGTATCATTGCACAGAATGTATTGTTCTAACCTTTTTGAATAATAATAATGAATACTAATATAGAAGCTATTGCGCATGACTGAATATCTAAATCACTAGCACCGCCTCATCTATGTCTTATTAGCATTTGTTACCACCCTATATTTTATCTGTCTATAAAATGTGATTACCATAATAAAACTTGGGCCATTTTCTCCAGGCTTATAATCATGATACATTGTCTTATCTGTGTCAGTGACGTATAAGTAACGAGCTGGTAATACTGCAGGATTCCAACTCTAGATATAATTTAAAAACCATCCTTTACCTGGGTTTTTGGCTTCTCTCCATAGAGAGAGGTCAACATATAAATTTAACCTTAACATTTGGCGCCCTTGGCAGGGACTCAGCCTCTTGCAAACCAGAACGCAGACAGACGGGATGTGGTGATTTATCCGTCATCGGACGCGCAGATATAACTGGCCAGGTAAGAAAGACTTTCCTTTCTTACGTACTATCTGCGCCTCAGGGGAACGGATCTAATCAGATTCCCGTCACACCTGCGTTCTCTATATATGTTTGTAAAGCTGAGTCTATTTGTTAGACAAAGAACTCTGTAACCCAGGATAGGACAAGGTTAAAGTGCTGCATTGCCGTCGCAAACTGTGGTGTGATTGAGATAAGCTGTTGCTGTATTTATGCTGAATTAAGGAAAGGGATTGCCGAACTTATTCACTTCTGCGTCCTTACGGGGAGGCTGTGATTAATTCTTAACCCTTGTAATACAGCATAATATCGAGAACAGCTGCGAGGTCACAGACAGTAGGCATATAACTTTTGGAGTGAACGGGTTCCTGATAAGTGATATCTGTCTCGAGCAGCGGGAACAATACTTGTATTGATCCCATTATTTGTGCTTGTACTGTGGTAGAGAGCAGGTCAGAAGATCTGTGACTTACCCCCTTGCCCCCTAGGAGGAATTAGCAACGAGGGACAGTAGGTTGCTGTAGTGCGTCGCCATAGTGTGTCACTGTGACGGCTGGGCCTATAGTGGCTGTGCTTGTTAAGACCTAAGGTTTAGGTTTCGTTCCCCAATACGCTACCTAGGGATTAGCTGAGCAAGGATGAGACAGTTATTCTCTAAAAGAAGGGATCACCAGTCTCCACAAGAAGTTTATGTGAAGCTGATGTGAAGCTAAGGAAGATAGTTAGAGATGGGCATGAGAAGATGCAGTGCAAGATCTAGAACAGATCTTTAGGAGGTTTGATATGAAGGCAGATACATGCCTTAGCCCCACCAGCCTCTGGCTCTCTGACCAACACCTGGGAAACCCCTTACACTCCTGTGCACACTTATTTTTGCCTTGTGGGTAGGTAACCAGGCCTATATGTAACATGCAGGGCAAATGGGTCCTTGGAATTTCCAGGAACCTTAGGGGTTAATCGAAGTACTATCCCTAAGGGGGAATCAAGGATTAGAGTTCTAAGAGGGGAGGGTGTGGAGTAGATAGATGAGAGCCAGAGGGTCAGACAGAAGGAAAACATTCAGGATAATGGGTGGGAAGCACAGGTCCAGCTGGGTGGACATGTCATGTGCCGGTGACCAACAATATCTAGATAAGACAGAATATTGTAGTGTGTGTGGCAGACCCAAGCCACATCATTATGTTACACCATTGTACCCAGTTTATATCTGTATACAAACCCCAGATCCTGCGAAAAGCCAACCTACGTCCAATGGTGGCGTATAGACCCTCTGTTCTGCAGGAATCTTCCCCTTGGTCGGCTGTTGAAGTAGTTACTTTGATTTAAAGTGCCCCTTACCTGATAGTAAGACCAATGCCTTTGTGGAGGTGAGCAGCCTAACCTCAAATAGTGTACATTGCCATGTAAGTGTCTAAGTACAAAGCCACGTACTCAGACAAGGAGAACAGTCCAGCTCATTGCTAGATACAGTACTGAGAGAGCTGAAGAGGTTAATTAATGCTGCGTAGTGAAGCAGCATACAAAGTTTTTTTTGTGTCTTATTTGTTATGTTTTGTACAAGGCCATCAACCAGCTCTGAGGGCTGCAGATCACATGCAAGCAGCATTAGGAAAAAAAAAAAGAATCAGAGCTGTTAGTGTAATGTAATGTACTCTCCTACATTATACTGTATTTCAGCCAGTTTTACTAAGCTGGTGTTCCCCTTTAGAAGTATGTTACGTGTTAAAAAAATGTTGATCATTTTCTGTTGTCCCGACCGTGGAACATTTGCTTATTTAGCTACGCCACTTTTCTGTAATCAGCCCTCAAAGATGGCGACTGAAAGCCAACCACTCCCCATATCATCTACGTCTGTATTATAATTGTGACGTCTCAAAACCATGCCCTAAGCCAACACCCTTATATCCGGTTATCTAGTCCGGTGGCCATTTTAACTCCTGGCATTTCTGTCCTCCGCCCATACTGCTTAGTGTCACTGAGGGGGCGGGCACAGGACTTTCCGATAGAGTCTAACAACTGTTTTGCACATTTATTAATGAATATTATTACCTGATGGTGAAGAAAGTTAGACAAAGGTTTGTTGGAGGGAAAAGCAATGAGACTGTTTGAAGGAATCAGGTCTAGTAGACCTATTATTGTATAAGATTGTTATACGGAAGTGTCAGTAGGAGTCAGAGAGAAAAAGCACGTTTATTAGGAATGTCAAGAGAAAGTGATAATTGGTAAAGATCAAACACAGACGTTTGTGCACTTATTAAGAAGAAGTAGTTTACTACTGTAATATATATATATGTGTGTATATATGTGTACACAACTATCCTAATAAGTTCTACGCAAATTGTTTTTTTTTTCCTACTAAGTTATAAGTATGTGTGTCACTGTCCAAGGTTACAGTCTGGTGTATAGGAGCACATCTGATATCTTCTGTAACTTCAAGGATGTTAGAAAAAAAAAAAAAAAAAAATCCAAGAAGTTTTAACTCTTGTATCTATGATTTTACTGCTCACTGCTCAAGGTTAGAAGTGAGGCACAGAGCGTTCTGTTTACTGATAAGAGCAGCGTATTGAAGGAATATTCATTTCAGCGGATTTATTTAATTTTTTTTTATGTTTTTACTTTTAGGGTTAACAGTTTTGTGATGATTATGGCAGACTAGCTCATGACTATATTTATATATTGTCTTATCACTAGTAAAGCCACACCCATATCCATGGCTCCAGTCTGCACTCCTTATGCCCCCCCAATATATATATATCTTGTGCTAAGTGCATTGAATCCAGCATATCTGTTGACTCTTGATGTGGATTCAAATGGGGGAGGGGATAGAGGTGAATGGAAATGGGAGTAGCCCATTTTGATATTTAAAAAAAAAAAAAAAAAAAAAATTTAAACCCCGTACAAACTTTATATTTTTGAATAAGGATGTTTTTGTTACTTATTGTGTTTGATATTTTAAATTGTGAAAGATGAAAATGTAATTGAAAGCCCAAATATTAATGAAAGTTTAAAAGTTGTTTATTGTAGATTATCCCAGACTTTTCAAAGATGGATGACACAAGACGCAAGGATGTATGGTGACCGCCATGCAGCGTGACGTTCCACTGCAGAAACCGCTCCTGCCATAAGCTGGAGGTGAGGACAATCACTGAGACATGTAGGATGGTTGGAGGTAACTGTGCAGATGTCTATATGAAGCCCACCATTATGGGTTAATTGGCAAATTAGAGATTTGTTTGGTCCCTGGGCTTACCAAAAACACTTCAAAGAAGCGTTCAAAAAAACTGTTCAAAGAAGAAGAAAAGCTGCCATAGAGTGGCTGACGCAACGTTCACGCAGACAAACCCTGAAGCCTAAATGGTGATGGATGAAGCTGGTGATGCGGTGGTTTCTATGCTCTTCCCAAGGTAACAGCGTACATAGTATACAGGTGGATGGGGAGATGCTTCCAGTCTCTTCCTGAGGTAACCGTACATAGTGTACAGGTGGAGGGGAGATGTGGATCTGTTTGTTTTTAAGTCTTTTCCAGAGACAATCAGCAACAAGCTGTGAGACCAGCGGATGGAGAGAAGGTACAGGGTAAAGATGGCATGCAGACAGTAAGTAAGTAACTGTGTTTGCCGCCTGCCTTGTATCCCACTGTAAGTTATCTGACAAAACCAGCAGAAGGAAGCCATGTGCAATGTGATGTAGTATCCTCACATTGGGCGGCCCAGGGGTCAACAAATATAGCAGAAAGGGTTGTGTACGGCTGTATTATCTACACCTGTTATAACCTACTGTAAGTAACACGGTAAAGTGCCTGTCTGCATAGTCTGTCATCTTCCTGCCTGTTTCAGGGAATGTAAGTGGACGTCATCCACCTGCCACAGGTGGCCTATATAGGTATGTCCTTGTCTGTATTGGTGTCTTCTTTACAGGTCAGCCAAAGCTATGGGAGACAACAAAGCCAATGTCTGAGGTGATACTAGTGGCCTTAAAAGAAGCGATATAACTGAGGCCAAGAGTCCAAGTGTCTGTAAAGAGGCCTGTCAGTCAAAAGATGGGTTTAAGGATAAAGGATCCATACCAATGCTACTATTACAAAAAGGATCATATGATATATATTATTCTCATAAAAAGGCTTTGAAACTTTAGGTGATGTATGGTTTACACTTTGCTTTTATTTCTATGGTGGTTATCTTATGTGTAATATGTGATGATCTCAGTCAGACAAGAGACAATTCAGTAGGATCCAAATATTATATCAGTAATAAGCGCCCAGTTACTTCATATTATTGGTGTATGTATTATACTATATGATTATTTACAGGAAGAGATGTGACCATGCGACCAGTCATTAGTCCTGTGTGATCTAATCATAAAGATGTTTTCTAGGTACAAAATGAAGTAAAAAGACTAAAAAGAAGTGGGAATTTTGAGAATCCGGTACTGAAGATTGTGAATTCACTAATTGGTTATTATAAGTGAATCTAATGGTTACATAGTAGGTCACATTGTGGAGATTTTATTGCATTTACCTGTTATGCTGTTTTTGGTTTATGTATCAATGAACTTTTATTTTTTGCTTTTGCCATGAGATACGATTTGTTCACATCTAAACTTTTTATTTTCAGAAACTTTTTAAAGTTAGTTGTTGTGACTTTCCAATACCCACATGATGCCTAAGTGGTAGAGTCCTTGTGATAGAGTCACGTCTATTATATACAGTGAAGAACTTATTGTCTGATCACTCAGTGTCACAGGGCGACGTAGGAGTGACAGGAGACTAGTTAGGTTCGGGACGGAGGATTGTCTTACCTTTAAAGCAGTCCTACGGTAAAGGGACCTAGAGAAGGGGGCTACATCTGTAGTCAAGATTAGGGACAAATCTTAGGGACAGGAGTGATGAGACAATAAGGTTTGGTTATTTTGATAAAATCCGGAGAGGTATTTGTCATATATATATGATTGTTTGGGTATTGATAATAAGCTTTTATTTGTTTTGTTGTAACTAAGCTGTATATTGATGTATACTGTACAGACTCACCCATTGTTTAGTATTTTCTTTCGGTTATTGCAGATCTACCTACCTCATCTGCTGTAAGTTTGTTCCGCCATCTATAACTTTCAATAAAATGTATGGTACTATTTTTGTCTATCCTATGGTGATGCCCATAAACTAATGGGAGTCCTTCAGGGTCTCTTCCAAGTGGTCTTATGCATAATACTGATCTGTTTTTCAGTAAAAGTGTTCATGTGTATTTTCTCTCGTATAAAACCTCGACAAACAGGAAGAAGCTTCACCCTCATATAAGAGACTAACGTTACTATGCTTTCTTTCTCTTATCGGTTCTCTTGAATCTGTGCCGCCTGGACATTTCTGGAGGTTGGATGCTGTACTAGTACTTGGAGGATGTTTTCACCTGTGGTCCCTTGATCAACCTGCGACTGAGGGTAGAGTCCTTAAAACCTCCGGCTACGACCCAACCACCAGTGATGAACCATATCCATGCTCCACGGATGTCAAATGGGGGAATGATAAGGCCAGCGATACGATTTTACCTACCTGCACCGTACCTGTATGACTACATATATATAGGCCTCTTGCTCAGAAGCTCCAGTACATTAGAGAGTCCCTGATAGGGTTAACTTATAGTTGGACCATTTCTTACCTTGGAAAACTTCTGATATGACACTAGAAAGAATGTTTTGTCTCAAGAACTATTTCCCTCAGAGACATGTTTATCAGCGTTCAAGGCCATTCTCAGAGGAAAGCTGCCTGTCTGTTACAGTGGGAATAATGTGAAAGTATCTTTGCACAGAATGTATTGTTCTACCCTTTTTGACCTTTTTGAATAATAATAATGAATACTAATATAGATGCCATTGCGCATGACTGAATATCTAAATCACTAGCACCGCCTCATCTATGTCTTATTAGCATTTGTTACCACCCTATATTTTATCTGTCTATAAAATGTGATTACCATAATAAAACTTGGGCCATTTTCTCCAGGCTTATAATCATGATACATTGTCTTATCTGTGTCAGTGACGTATAAGTAACGAGCTGGTAATACTGCAGGATTCCAACTCTAGATATAATTTAAAAACCATCCTTTACCTGGGTTTTTGGCTTCTCTCCATAGAGAGAGGTCAACATATAAATTTAACCTTAACAATAGTAACTTTTTTGTGCAACAAGGCGGCAAAATACATGAGTCAGTATACAGAAGCATTGGCTTCCGAACAGTAACCCGGAAGAATGAAGATCAACATTGTAACAAAAGCTGCTAAGATGCTGAAAATGGCAACAAACATGGAAAACTAAGATCAGAGAGATCAAAGAGAAATTTCCCCTACAAGTGTGTGCTAAAAGATATCAAATGGGCAAGTCATAAGAAAGTGATGAAACAAAGGTCATCCAGAGGTGGAAGGAATACACAGAAGACGTCTACAGAATAGACATCAATAACCAAGACCCCGAGGAGACTTCACTGCTGTCAGATGTGTCGAGAAATTCTTGCTAAAAAGGAAAAGGCAACATAAAGAAATCTCCAGCATCATAACAAAGGGAAGAGAACAATACGCGGATCCAATTATGGCAAAGAGTCCGGGAACCTCTCAATGGTCCTTGTGTGGAAATAGTCAATAATTCTAGATAAAGATATATAGGAAAGAGAAATATAGGAGATAGGTAGGTAGATAGATAGATAGATAGATAGATAGATAGATAGATAGGAGATACATAGATAGATAGGAGATAGATAGAAGATAGATAGATAGAGAGATAGATAGATAGATAGATAGATAGATAGATAGATAGATAGATAGATAGATAGAAAGGAGATAGATAGATAGATAGGAGATAGATATTAGATAGATAGATAGATAGATAGATAGATAGATAGATAGATAGGAGATAGATAGATAGATAGATAGATAGATAGATAGATAGATAGGGGATAGATAGATAGATAGATAGATAGGAGATAGATAGATAGATAGATAGATAGATAGATAGATAGATAGATAGATAGGAGATAGATAGGAGATAGGAGATAGATAGGGGATAGATAGATAGATAGATAGATAGATAGATAGATAGATAGATAGATAGATAGGAGATAGAAAGATAGATAGATAGATAGGAGATAGATAGATAGATAGATAGATAGGAGATAGATAGATAGATAGATAGATAGATAGATAGATAGGAGATAGATAGATAGGAGATAGATAGATAGATAGATAGATAGATAGATAGATAGATAGATAGGAGATAGATAGGAGATACATAGATAGGAGATAGATAGAAGATAGATAGGAGATACATAGATAGGAGATAGATAGATAGATAGATAGATAGATAGATAGGAGATAGATAGATAGATAGATAGATAGATAGGAGATAGATAGATAGATAGATAGATAGATAGATAGATAGATAGGAGATAGACAGATAGATAGATAGATAGATAGATAGATAGATAGATAGATGATAGATAGATAGATAGATAGGAGATAGATAGATAGATAGATAGATAGATAGATAGATAGATAGATAGGAGATAGATAGATAGATAGATAGATAGATAGATAGATAGATAGGAGATAGATAGGAGATTCATAGATAGGAGATAGATAGATAGATAGATAGATAGGAGATAGATAGATAGATAGATAGATAGATAGATAGATAGATAGATAGATAGATAGATAGAAGATAGATAGATAGGAGATAGATAGATAGATAGATAGATATGAGATAGATAGATAGATAGATAGATAAAAAAAGGAAAATTCATGAAGCAGCACTACTCCTGAATAGGTTGGTGCCTGCAGATTGCTCCTGCCACGAGCCTCAATCAATATAAATGCAAAAAGTCCGCAGCACTCGTAGATGCATGAAAAAAACTCAGTGGTTTATTAAATCACAACTCCATGTGAACAAATAAGTCAGAAAAAAGTGCGGCAAAAACACATAAATGCATTTATGTGTTTTTGCCGCACTTTTTTCTGACTTATTTGTTCACATGGAGTTGTGATTTAATAAACCACTGAGTTTTTTTCATGCATCTACGAGTGCTGCGGACTTTTTGCATTTATATAGATAGATAGATAGATAGATAGATAGATAGAAGATAGATAGATAGATAGATAGATAGGAGATAGATAGATAGATAGATAGATATGAGATAGATAGATAGATAGATAGATAGATAGATAGGAGATAGATAGATAGATAGATAGATAGATAGATAGATAGATAGGAGATAGATAGATAGATAGATAGATAGATAGATAGATAGATAGATAGGAGATAGACAGATAGATAGATAGATAGATAGATAGATAGATAGATAGATGATAGATAGATAGATAGATAGGAGATAGATAGATAGATAGATAGATAGATAGATAGGAGATAGATAGATAGATAGATAGATAGATAGATAGATAGATAGATAGATAGATAGATAGATAGGAGATAGATAGGAGATTCATAGATAGGAGATAGATAGATAGATAGATAGATAGGAGATAGATAGATAGATAGATAGATAGATAGATAGATAGATAGAAGATAGATAGATAGGAGATAGATAGATAGATAGATAGATAGATAGATAGATAGATAGATAGATAGATAGATAGATAGATATGAGATAGATAGATAGATAGATAGATAAAAAAAGGAAAATTCATGAAGCAGCACTACTCCTGAATAGGTTGGTGCCTGCAGATTGCTCCTGCCACGAGCCTCAATCAATATAAATGCAAAAAGTCCGCAGCACTCGTAGATGCATGAAAAAAACTCAGTGGTTTATTAAATCACAACTCCATGTGAACAAATAAGTCAGAAAAAAGTGCGGCAAAAACACATAAATGCATTTATGTGTTTTTGCCGCACTTTTTTCTGACTTATTTGTTCACATGGAGTTGTGATTTAATAAACCACTGAGTTTTTTTCATGCATCTACGAGTGCTGCGGACTTTTTGCATTTATATAGATAGATAGATAGATAGATAGATAGATAGATAGATAGATAGATAGAAGATAGATAGATAGATAGATAGATAGATAGATAGATAGATAGATAGGAGATAGATAGATAGATAGATAGATATGAGATAGATAGATAGATAGATAGATAGATAGATAGGAGATAGATAGATAGATAGATAGATAGATAGATAGATAGATAGATAGATAGATAGAATGTAGAAACGAGTGGCACTCCAAGTCACAACGCGGCGGGTGCCAGCCGATATGATTCCGACCACGAACTTCAATCAATAAAGTAACGATGATCAGTGGCACACCAGTAGCGTGAAAAACCAAAGTAATTTATTGTTCAACCTTCAGAACATTCAATATATGCAGCACAGCAAAGCACGACGTTTCGGCGGGGTGACCGCCACTTGAAAATGGCGGTCACCCCGCCGAAACGTCGTGCTTTGCTGTGCTGCATATATTGAATGTTCTGAAGGTTGAACAATAAATTACTTTGGTTTTTCACGCTACTGGTGTGCCACTGATCATCGTTACTTTATAGATAGATAGATAGATAGATAGATAGATAGATAGATAGGAGATAGATAGATAGATTTGTCATGTCAGAAGAGGTAAAAGTTTTACAGAACTCCTTAGGGCTGCATCCAACTGGGAGACAAATGCCAAGTGTCAGGTTTGGAGATTATTTCTGAACCCGATCAGTTTGGCAAATCTGCTCTGCGCCAGCGGTGACACAAATGGTGATTTCTCTTCTGTCCATTCATTTTGATCATTGATGAAAGTAATCTAGTAACACTTCTATTTCACAAGCACTTACTCCTCTTCCTGCTGCACAATACTGTACAACAAATAACACCGCCATACAGTGACCAGATATTAGCAGTAATGATTGATTGTAACAGCCGCACTCCACAAGATTACATGTAACCCAATGTGCCGCTCTGGACTGGAAGGTCAAGTAGTTTTATTACAGGTCATATCCATACTGTACAGGAGAAATAGCAGAGGAAAGTCCCAGAACCAAGTCTGTATAGTCTGGAGGAAACATGATGGAAACATTTATATATGTTACAGGAGGAAGAAGGGAAAGGAGGACATAATGGAAATCTTTATATATGTTACAGGAGGAAGAAGGGAAAGGAGGACATGATGGAAACCTTTATATATGTGACAAAAGGAAGAAGGGTAAGAAGGGACATGATAGAAACCTTTATATACATTACAGGAGGAAGAAGGGAAAGGAGGACATGATAGAACCCTTTATATACATTACAGGAGGAAGAAGGGAAAAGGGAGGACATGATGGAAACCAGGAAGAAGGGAAAGGAAGGACATGATCAAAACTTTTATATATGTTACTGGAGTAAGAAGGGAAAAAAGTAAATTACAAATCTTTATAACTTTCTGAAACCAGTTGATTTGAAAGAAACATATTTTCGCTGGAGCACCCCTTTAAGGCTGGGTTCACACTATGTACACTCACCGGCCACTTTATTAGGTACACCATGCTAGTAACGGGTTGGACCCCCTTTTGCCTTCAGAACTGCCTCAATTCTTGGTGGCATAGATACAACAAGGTGCTGGAAGCTTCCTCAGAGATTTTGGTCCATATTGACATGATGGCATCACACAGTTGCCGCAGATTTGTCGGCTGCACATCCATGATGCGAATCTCCCGTTCCACCACATCCCAAAGATGCTCTATTGGATTGAGATCTGGTGACTGTGGAGGCCATTGGAGTACAGTGAACTCATAGTCATGTTTAAGAAACCAGTCTGAGATGATTCTAGCTTTATGACATGGCGCATTATCCTGCTGAAAGTAGCCATCAGATGTTGGGTACATTGTGGTCATAAAGGGATGGACATGGTCAGCAACAATACTCAGGCAGGCTGTGGCGTTGCAATGATGCTCAATTGGTACCAAGGGGCCCAAAGAGTGCCAAGAAAATATTCCCCACACCATGACCCCACCACCACCAGCCTGAACCGTTGATACAAGGCAGGATGGATCCATGCTTTCATGTTGTTGACGCCAAATTCTGACCCTACCATCCGAATGTCGCAGCAGAAATCGAGACTCATCAGACCAGGCAACGTTTTTCCAATCTTCTACTGTCCAATTTCGATGAGCTTGTGCAAATTGTAGTGGCACCCGGTGTGGTCTTCTGCTGCTGTAGCCCATCTGCCTCAAAGTTGGACGTACTGTGCGTTCAGAGATGCTCTTCTGCCTACCTTGGTTGTAACCGTTGGCTATTTGAGTCACTGTTGCCTTTCTATCAGCTCGAACCAGTCTGCCCATTCTCCTCTGACCTCTGGCATCAACAAGGCATTTCCGCCCACAGAACTGCCGCTCACTGGATGATTTTTCTTTTTCGGACCATTCTCTGTAAACCCTAGAGATGGTTGTGCGTGAAAATCCCAGTAGATCAGCAGTTTCTGAAATACTCAGGCCAGCCCTTCTGGCACCAACAACCATGCCACGTTCAAAGGCACTCATCACCTTTCTTCCCCATACTGATGCTCGGTTTGAACTGCAGGAGATTGTCTTGACCATGTCTACATGCCTAAATGCACTGAGTTGCCGCCATGTGATTGGCTGATTAGAAATTAAGTGATAACGTGTAGTTGGACAGGTGTACCTAATAAAGTGGCCGGTGTGTGTATATTTCAGTCAGTATATTTCAGTCAGTATTGTGGTCCTCATATTGCAACCAAAACCAGGAGTGGATTAAAAACACAGAAAGCATCTGTTCACACAATGTTGAGATTAAGTGGATGGCCGCCATTTAATGGCAAATATTTGCTGTTATTTTAAAACAATGGCTGTTGTATTGAAATAATGGCAGTTAGTTACTGTTATATGGCGCCATCCACTCAATATCAACATTGTGTGAACAGAGCCTTTCTGTGTTTTTAATCCACTCCTGGTTTTGGTTGCAATACTGACTGAAATATATGTAGTGTGAATGCAGCTTTAGCAAAAATTGATGGCCTATTCACAATTGATCAGCAGGGGTGCTGTGTGATCAGTGAGTGATGAATTATCATGTGCATACCCTGGAGGGTAATGTGTGCCTGGTGGAGCTGCTATCCCTGTGCAATCAGCAGAATTCTGAATGCAGCTCTGGATGTGGCTGGAGCAAAAAACTAAGCAAAGTTGATGCGGGGAAGCAATGCGCAACCGCTGAGGATTCCGTATAATTATCCGCCACTTCCTTTAAGCCCAGTAAATAAAGAAATCTAATTACGTTATATTAAGGTCATTTTTCCGGCCCTGGTATTTTTATTCCTTGTGCTTTTTGATGATATTTCATACTTTCTTAAGCTTTTGGAGGGATGTAATTGCATGCAGCGGATCTCCGTCAGCTTCCTCCCTATCTGCACAGAACACCTGCCTTATTAACCGCCATCCTGTGCACATACTGTAATTACACTATAGCATTAGCGGACGGTATTAACAGGTCAGATACCAGAGCGAATCCTGCTCCTCCTCTGTGTGGGGGCTAAGCTCTAGCTACTGGCTTATAATCAATGGCTTCCCTCAATCATCTTTCTCCTTATTAACCAATTAAAGGGCACCTCTGACTATTATGGTTGTATCTTACTGGCAATAAGTCTTTATACTAGTTGGAGCATCATGTTAGAAAGAAATTCTTTTAAATCAACTGGTGCCAGAAAGTGCCAGAGACTTTTAATTTACTTCTATTAAAAAAAATCCCCAGTCTTCCAGTACTTATCAGCTGCTGTATGTCCTGCGGGAAGTGGTGTATTCTTTCCAGTCTGACACAGTGCTCTCTGCTGCCACCTCTGACCATGTCAGGAACTGTCCAGAGCAAGAGCAAATCCCCATAGAAAACCTCTCCTGCTCTGGACTAGGAGATGCTGACTGCAATATTGTCTGCAATGGTTCCTAAGAGCACCATGCAGAAACAATCCTTTTTAGGAGTTGCTCTTTATCCACAGCTGATCCATTGCTCTGGATCAGCTAATCTAGACTGTACAGAATCAAATTCCTATTGGTTTACCTATCTTACAAAAAAAACCTGGCTTGTGCAGTTCTTTGCAGAGCTTTTGCAATCCGTTTTTTTTTTTTTTTAAGATTCATTTGTGGTTATTGACTTTGTTCCGTTTTTTCCATTGACTTCCATTATATAAAAAAACAGATAAAAAACACGGATCAAAACACATCTGTTGCATTAGTGGTCAACCACATTTTTTATGTACGCTAAAAAATGATCTGCTTCTTTCTATAATGGAAATCAATGGAAAAAACAGATCAACCTGGATGCACACAAATACATGAGTTTTTTTCTCTCGTTTTTTTTGCAAAAAAAAAAAAAACGCATTGCAAAAACGAAGTGTGAAGCCAGGGTTATTTGACCCAGTATTCCTTTTATATTTCTAGCCCTAGGGAGTCCTGGAAAATACGATACAACCAATGGCTGTCCTGTATCCATGTTTTCCAGGCATCCTTAGGGCTGCTTCCAACTTTTTCAGCCACCAGTAGCCAAATGCTGAGACTTCTGGGTTTGGACAGACTTCAGCATGCTCGAGTTGTGCTCTTCTCTAGTTTCTCGATAAATCAAAATCAAATGACCCTGATCAAATGTTTTCATACACCAGTTCTTAATCCCGTGTATTGCCCCCTCTAACATTAATGACAGCTTAAAGTATTTTGTGGTAGTTATGGATGAGGCTCTTTATTTTCTCAGATAGTAAAGCTGCCCATTCTACTTGGCAAAAAGCCTCCAGTTTCTGTAAGTTCCCCGGCTGTCTTGCATGAACTGCGTTCCTAAGATCTCCTCAGAGGGGCTCAATGATACTGAGGTCAATAGAGTGAGATTGCCACTCCAGAACCTTCACTTTGTTCTGCTCTAGCCCATGGCAGGTCTAAATGCCCAAGTTCCCGGCTGATGAGTGCAAATTGCCTCCAGTATTTGCTGATAGCTGGCTGCATTCCAGTAGGAATGGTGTTCCCTTCATTATAGTCGTTGTTGACACCTCTCCAAATGTTCTTGTTCCAGAAGTTTTAAGGCTTATCTCTGTGCTGTTTGTATGTATTGTAGATGAGATACTTTGAGGCATTTGTGCAGTAATGGCTTTCTTCCGGAAACTCAACCATGCAGCCCGTATTTCGTCCAGTGGCTCCTTATTGTGCATCTGGAAACAGCCACACCACTACTTTTTAGAGAGTCCTGGATTTCAGCTGATTTGTGGGTTTTTCTTTGCATCCCGAACAATTTTCCTGGCAGTTGTGGCTGAAATTTTACAAAATTTTTGCCAACTTCTGTAGAGGTTATCAGGCCCAAATAACCAGGATATGTGAATTTTTAATCAGGGTCATTTGAATGTTTTTGGTTCTCATGATCGACCTGTCATTGGCTACAGCAGAACAAAGTGAAGGTTCCGGAGCTGCTCCTGACCTCAATATCAATGAGCTACTCTGGCGAGATCTCAGGAATACAGTTCATATAAGACAGCCCAGGAATTTACAGGAACTGGAGGCTTTTTGCCAAGAAGAATGGGCAGCTTTACCATCTGAGACAATGATGAGCCTAAACCACAACTACCACAGAAGAGTTCAAGCTGTCATTAATTTTAGAGGGGGCAATAAATCATATTAACGCTTTCACAAGCTGGGGTCATTGATGCATCAATGCCCAGGTCGTTTTTGGACATCAGCTTATGGGATCATAATGATCCCATAAGCTGATGTCTCTATGTCTGACCCCTCTCCTCTGTCCCCTGCCGCTGTTACAATCTTGTGACAGCAGCAGGGGAGAGAGGGGAGAGGACACAGTGCACGGCCGGGCACCCTGCCTTGCCTCCCTCCCCCCGCCGGCCTCCGTGGCCAGGAAAACGGAAGCCTGAGGCTTGCAGTTTCCATGGCTACCATCGGGGCTCTGCGATCTCTTTGCAGAGCCCAGATGGATATCGGAGAGAGAATTCTCCCTCTGTAGAGGGAGAATTCTCTGTCTGGAACCCTATAGATGCTGCGATCGTGCTGATCACAGCATCTATAGGGTTAACTCTCAGCGGCTCCGGTGCCGGTGCTGGGAGTTTCGGCGGGTCTCCAGCTATCACTGATAGCCGGGACCCGCCGCGGATGACACAGGCGCAGCTTCTGTGCCTGTGTTATCCTCGATACTAAATTAACGTCGCTGCAGCCTCAGGCATAGGCTGCAGTGAAGTTAATTTACTGTGCAGCAGCGGGTGAGGGTTAAGAACTGACTCCGTCACTATCCTAGACCACCAGGTAAGTTAGAAATGACTTCTTGACTACCCAGAAAATTTTAATTTTCTTTCTGCCCCAATATACCCCCAGATACAACGTTATAACGGCTTAGAGGGAACATTGTCTACGACGCTATAATTGTCCTCATATGTTCTACATTATCAAAGTAATCTACAGCCAAACAGCATTTAGCTGGAAACTACAAAGAGACAGAAGATAGACAACAAAATCTAATTATACAGGAAGCGTCTGTAATAATAATGATGGGCATGTGGGCAGATTGTACATGAAATGATGTGTCTGTCAGCTGCAACATTGTTTATGCCTCCGTCTCCACTTGTAGATGGATGCCATTGTTACTAAATGATGAACAGATGTAGCAGAGCCGACTTTATCACATGACTCATTGTAATGTCAATAAGGATGCGACGTAAGGTTATCCAAAACCGGGAAGTAGTGTCTCTAATATAAAGTTAGGTGTTCTATGCCCTTCTGTTGACTCTTCGCTCATTCTCCTCCGAGCTGTACAGATGTGAAGACATCAAGAAATGAACGCTCTCTCTCTTGCCTGGGAGCAGGTTCGGGCTTTTGGTTTCTCCCACGGACAATAAGTAGATGATACGAATCCTGACAATGAGATGCACCAGTAGACATCTTTTCATTGTCACCATAGTTTTATGTATATGATGTGTTTCTATGATGCACGGATTTCTCTGCAATAAGCGGCTTGTACTACAGAGAGGCACAAAGGGAACCTCAATGAATTGCTGGAAATTAGCTGTGATGTTAATGTTTGTTGGATATAAAGCAGTGATGTCGTCTTTCCTCGGGGGTCTCCACATTGCCGTGCTGTGTGTTATTCTGCAGGAATACAGATTTATGAGAATTAGCATCACCATACAGCCTGTGTAGCCAGGTATAGACCAAGACTTGTGCAGCAGCCGCCTGACACTATGTATAGCAAAGGAAAAGAAAAAGTATTCCATATAAATATGTGTGGCACATCCAAGAGAAATAAATTAATGTATTCTCAGAAATAAATATAATATATCTTTATTGGTGTATCAAAACTACAAGTGCAAGACAAACTTTTTTAAAACATTTAAAAATATAAAGAAAGCTTCACTGGACCGGGCAACGTAACCACGGTACCAGAACACCCCGACTGGTACAAATGTAACACCCCCTCCTGTAGGTCCAAATATTATACAACAATACATGAAAAAAATAAATGAGTAAGTGAATGTACACAGTTATGTCTCAATCTAGATATGGATGGACACAGAACCTGGAGTGACTCAAGATTACACAAAAAAGTATATATATAAATATATAAAATATGTAAAAGAACGATATCCCCATAGGAGGGAGTCCAAATCGGGGTCCAAGAACCCCACGCGTTCCGTCTCTGTCACGAGACTTTCTCAAGGTAACATGACTGGCATAGGATTTAGTCCTGTTTCAGTAACTTGGCCGGCATAGTCTCCAGTCCCATCCTGTTTTGGTAACATGGCCGGCATAGTCTCCAGTCCCATCCTGTTTTGGTAACATGGCTGGCATAGTCTTCAGTCCTGTCCTGTTTCGGTAACATATGGCTGGAATAGTCTTCAGTCCTGTCCTGTTTCGGTAACATATGGCTGGAATAGTCTTCAGTCCCGTCCTGTTTCAGTAACTTGGCTGGCATAGTCTCCAGTCCCATCCTGTTTTGGTAACATGGCTGGCATAGTCTTCAGTCCTGTCCTGTTTTAGTAACTTGGCCGGCATAGTCTCCAGTCCCATCCTGTTTTGGTAACATGGCTGGCATAGTCTTCAGTCCCGTCCTGTTTTAGTAACTTGGCCGGCATAGTCTCCAGACCCATCCTGTTTTGGTAACATGGCTGACATAGTCTTCAGTCCCGTCCTGTTTCAGTAACTTGGCCAGCATAGTCTTCAGTCCCATCCTGTTTCGGTAACACGGCTGGCATAGTGTCCAGTTTCAGTAACACGGCTGGCATAGTCCTTGGCGCCTTCTACTGTATATTTTATTGTCAAATATACAAAGCAGCAGAGTTTTACAGAGTCAGAAATGATAAGACGAGTCGTATTACTTTCTAAAATCGCTTTCCTTGTTTAAGGAACCTACGGCAATCTCCTCGAGAAGAAAAAAAAGTGAAGAGGAGGCATTTTATTTTCATGCTTGAAGGAATAATGGAAAATTCTATTATGTTTTCAAGTGCGGTGTAATCACATTGTAGGAATGAGGATCGGACCATGTCGGAAGCTGCCGCCTTGTAAACTGTATATTATTCTAAAAGGCAATGGTTGGGGGGGGGGGGGGGGGTCAGATATATGGAAATCATAGATGATTGATGAAGAATAGGAGACATATGTATGGGAATAGCAAGTAAATACCAGGAGCAGTAATAGAAACACGTCTGTAGTGTCACGATGCATCGTCTTTATATAAATATCCTTTTACTGATATTGGTGGCAAACTACTATAAGAGACACGGTAATGATTGGTCACAGGGGCATGTGGCTATGTTGCTAATGCATCCAGGAGATGATTAAAGGGGAACTATCAGCAGGTTAGAGAAGCCGAACCTGCTGATAACTCGCTATTACACGTGCAGTGCTGAGGAGGATGGTATGTCTCTTAGCTTCCATCTCCGCGCAGTTCCTGTGTTGTCGGAACAGAGCAGAGGAGGAAGGTAAGGTAAGAGACATACCATCCTCCACAGTGCCCCGTGCACAATAGAGAGATTAATCTAACCTGCTGATAGTTCCCCTTTAAGCTTGAACAGTGCAGATGCCATTTTTTCCTACCATTGGTTGTTTCCATCACAGTCAACGTCCCCCTGCTTAGTGTGAATGGTGCTGTAGGAGAGCCAACCTTTCTGTGTTTCTGATGGGGGGGGGGTTGCCCCTTTTGGCCATGCACTTCACCCATCCCACCAAAGAGGTTATTATGGCCAGTATCAATAGGATCCTGCATGCCCATAGTATAGGCTTATTATTAGCCCCTAGGAGACCAAAGTTTAGTGTAGGTTCCATCCTGGGCATGAGACCTGCTTTTGGGGATTTGCATATCTGTATGGGTTTGGTGTCTTGCCATTAGCAGCGAGCTGCTGCATTTTTTGCGTTTTTATGTTATCATGGTCAAGAGATCTGTGAGGAAAACTTGATCTAGAAATAAGTAAATTTCCGATATGCCTACAACTATTGACACTACCTGTTGTGGGAAATGGATTCATTGAAAGGGTAGGCAAACTTAAAAAACAGGGAGGGCAGGGGGTAGCTCAAATTCGGTAAATGTACAGTCCACTCATGGCAAATAAAGACAAATGGCTTGGTAACATTCAAGAACAGGAAATGGTTTTTATCAAAGGAACTAAAATCTACTGTAGGGGCTGTGACAATACCCTACATAAACGAGATACCAGATACCAGACATACTAGCATGACGCCCCAGTAGATGTTCTTGTGATGATTACACCAAGATATATTTAATGGATATATATAATGTATATGATATGTAATCTAGACAACCTGCCCAGGTTCTCATTGTGTAATCTCCACGCCCCGGGGGCCTTTGTCCATGTGAGAGGTCAGCCTCTATTAGTTTGTTAGTTCATGAGTGTACTTGATTTGTTGTAATGTTGTTGGCCTCTGCTTTGGCCCTTATTTATATTTGTATTTGATGCAACTTAACTACGGTCCAACTTGGCCGCCCACTGGAAACATCCAAAGGCCAAGATATGCAGTTTATATGTTGAGGTAACTGTTGATCCATGGAACTTGGAACGTGGATGTCAACATAGGAGACGTAGAGTTCTATGAGATGAGCACATAACTACCTCAACCAACTCGAAGGTTTTCAGATACCCAAGACCTATATACCATACTATTAATCCTTTGCTGCACAAAATGGTCAAGTTGTACTTGTACAGTATCTGCACCATTTTTCATACTTTCGTAAAACAACATGGACATGTTGAATAAAATGTGGTTTAAAAAAAAAGACAAATGGCTTCATTGTTATATGCAAAACGTCATGCATGGAGTCCTAAAGATGTTTTAATTAAAGAAATGAATGGAATCAGAAACCGCTAGCCCACACTGCATACAAACAATCCCCTATAGGTAAAGATATGGAGCAAAGGACGTATCTTTGGCGAGGACAATGGAGTGCTTAAATAAAAAGGTAGATGCAAAATGATAAATAGAAGCACCCATCAATAAGTGTCTTCTCAACTTTATTGATCTAAAAGGTATAGCAGGGAGGGGATGGTGGATCAGCTTCCTGGCTAGAGGAAGGGAGGAGTCCCGAAATAGCTATTCCAAGTGGTGCGCCTGCACCTAAACTGATCCACCATCCTCTCCCTGCAATACCTTCTATGAAGTAAAGTTTGGAAGAAGCTTATCAGTGAGTTCTGAACTTTCTTCTATTTATAATTAATTAAAGAATTGTTTGGTCTCGCACCACTGGTGTTCCTTTCTCTTCTCTTATGCACCTGTCGCAAAAGCTTCTTTCTCCAGGTTAAGTGGTGATGGAGGTATTTTATAGTTTCACCACTAGATGTCAGTGTTTTTATGTGTATTCCTATGTATTGCACAGCTGAAGACAGTAATGGTTTAATGTTTTTTTGTTTACCATGTGCTCTTGTTGACCTATAGGAGGTGCTCTTTCCTAACCTAATATCTTTCTTCTTTCTCTTGCACACACTCCTTTCCACTACTCAAAAGGTAGGTTACTTATTCCCTATAGGAAGTAGTAACTTAGTGGGGGAGGTGTATCGCGAGTTCTTACCCAGATTCTCGTGGGAGAAGGACACACAGAGCAATTGTCCCTGCTGTAGCCAAGCCAGGGCCTGGCTTGAGTCAAGACCCTTGTCCGGGACCGAGGTTCAGTTTAGTGAAGTCCAGTCTAAGGGCCCTATTACACGGGACAATTATTGCGTGAAATTTTTTTATATTGTTCAAATTTAAACGATAATCTTTCTGTGTAATTGCAGGCAATGATCGAAATAGTTGATTTAGATCTGAACCTATAATTATCATTCCACATCCGTTCGCTCAAGTTCCGCATTTTTTCACTAATCATTCAATGTAATACACATTGCTCATTATTCTAAGTAATATGGTGAAAGATTTCAGGTTAACGATGAACAATCTCATTTGGGATCGTTTATCGTTAGTCGTTAATTGTTAAAAATTGCTCTGTGTAATAGGACCCTAAGACATGAGTGTGTACAGATGCAGCCAACCAGTTCTTTCGGTATTCCTACTCTATTTACTATGCAGTGCTAAGCACTTTAAGAGAGAGGAGTCTAGGAACATCCTAGCCCATGCAGTGAACAAGTCTCATAAGTGTAGGGCAGTATCTTGATACACAAGAGGAACTAGCCTGGATAGGACAAAGCTACCAAGGAAGGTCTACGTATCCTATCTCGCAGTGCAGGTAACTTGGACACCCCCGGGAACTTAGCTTCACCCAGATAACCACGACTGGGGCTTGTATCACCCTATTAGGATGAGTCACTCGACACTGTAGGGCAGAAGGTGTTCAGACTAGATTCTATACACGGGTACAAGTAAACATCTCACTATAGTATATTTCTTCCAAGTTCTGGCAGAGTACATTACTACATTGGGTTATGAATCCCTCAACAAACTCTTCTCCTCTACTCTACTGTCAACTCTTCAAGCACCGCTACAACTACCTCTCTACTCTACTCTACTTATTCAAGCACCTCCTCAAGCGCAGCCAAGTAAAGTACTAAATTTTTACGTGAAGACTTATCTATTTTATTAGGCTACAGTATGTTCGCACTACGTAAAACTACGGCCGTTGTTGCCGATGGCAACAACGGCCGTAGTTTTTGTAGGGTGGAACAATGCCTTAGTTTCAATGGGATCCTGGCCGGAGCATATACACATCGTATACACTCCGGCCGGGATCCCGTGCGGCCCCGCAAATAACTGACATGTCAGTTTTCTGCGGCCGCAATTCAATGAATTGCGGCCGTAGGAAACCCTGTCAGTGCACATTATGAAGCTAGTGGCTCCGGCTGCTCACTCCATAGTGTGCAGGGGGAAGCTCTGATGCGGGTGCGCGCTGATGCGCCAGCATCAGAGCTCTGCGGCCGGACAGATCATCCGGCCGGTACTTAAGTGCCGGCCGCGATGATTCGGGCAGAGACCACGTGACCACGTTGTGTGAACATAGCCTTAAAGTGTATTGTACTACTGAAAGACTGAACAGTAAAGCTGCTCTATTTTTTATATCACTGGGACTCAGTCATAATTTATCTGCACACCTTGGGTAATTTTTCCCCCTTCTGTTGATGGCAGTGCCGCTAGTCCGGGTGGGTCAATTGTCACTCAGGACTATTGTGACAAGAGCCCAAAGGACCCATCACTGCCTGGCAGGTCACCAACCATTATGGGGAGTAAAGCCAGCCACAACACAAAGCAGGTACCAACATCATACCTGTGTGCTGGACTAGCACTGGCGTCACGACAATCTCTGGCTGAGCTGTACAGAACAACTAAGCACATACACCAATCAGCTCGTGCTAAGAGTCAAGCGACCACCACAAACATAGGTTGGTAATTAGCTAAGCCATGTCATGTCTCCAAACCCAGAAGTGCCATGCAGCATGGACAGGGGCTCCTTAATACTACTTAATTTTTTTGTTAATTACTAGAGGTGAGCGAATCTCAAGCATACTTATGTTCATCTGCGTGTAGCATTTTATTACCGGTGGCTGCAGAAAGTGGATACAGCCCTAAGGCTGCCTAGAAAACATAGATACAATGTACAGCCTATGGCCTATGGTCACATGCTTGGATTCAGATGAACCTAAGTGTGCTTGAGATTTGCTCATCTCTAGTAATTTCTCATTCCCTGGCCATATGCATAATGGTTAACTTTGCTGTCTGGTAAACCACTTAAATATTTATGTTTGAGAATATATCTAGAATAGTAAGTCCTACAGAGCAGAAACTTGGTCTAAAACCTTCCAAAGCAACTGATTTATCTATGTGTCTAATTTGGTCCCAATTGATCCAGTTGTTTGGCTGTCCATAAAAAACAGACAACAGAATTAGGGATGGCCCAAACCGAGTTCGGTTGGGGTTCGTACGAACCCGAACGCTCGGCAATGATTCCCGCTGTCTGCCCTCTCCGTGGAGAGGGTGGATACAGCGGGAGGACCGCCTGGAAAACTGGCATACAGCCATAGCCATAGGCTGTATCCCAGTTTTCCAGGCGGTCCTCCCGCTGTATCCACCCGCTGCACGGAGAGGGCAGACAGCGGGAATCTGATGCCGAGCGTTCGGTTTCATACGAACCCGAACCTCGGCAGTTTCGGACCATCCCTAAACAGAATTCCATATATATATATATATATATATATACATATGTGTATATATATATATATATATGTATATATTTTTGGTTAAACTGAGGGAAGGAGCTCACAGTTCATTACCCTAGGATTCTATGATCTTAAATAACTAAGCTGTACTCCCAAGAATAACCAAATAATGTCGGGTGAGCTGTAAGAATTTTTGGAACAACGTGAAGTAGAAGTAGAAGTAAGTAGAAGTCAGGGGTCGTCAGTAGAAGTCGGTTGTCGTCAGTAGTAGTCAGGGGTCGTCAGTAGTAGTCAGGGGTCGTCAGTAGTAGTTAGGGGTCGTCAGTAGTAGTCAGGGGTCGTCAGTAGTATTCAGTGGTCGTCAGCAGAAGTCAGTTGTCGTCAGTAGTAGTCAGGGGTCGTCAGCAGAAGTCGGTTGTCGTCAGTAGTAGTCAGGGGTCGTCAGTAGTAGTCAGGGGTCGTCAGTAGTATTCAGTTGTCGTCAGCAGAAGTCAGTTGTCGTCAGTAGTAGTCAGGGGTCGTCAACAGATGAGCAGTCAAGTAGCAACAATCTTTGTTCACAGGTAAATGTATTAAGGCAAGGTATTTTTTGTAAAGTCATTGGGTGGGTCGGACATCATGGAGACCTGATGCAATCCTTGCCTGATTGTAAAAAGTCAGCGACCATGAGCTGCGATGGATCAGGACGAGGTGAGTAACAGAATTATTTAACAAAACACAAAACTATAAACTTCCATCTAATCCATTTCCTAATAATTCTCACATTTCCACAATTTATGCCAATGAAAGTATTTTTGCCGTAGCCGAGACAGACGAGCGCGCAGCTCACATACCGGGGTTGATCAATGACTCACTTAGTTTAACCATGTTCCTAGAACTTAGCTCTCATTTATCAGCCGCACTTGTCATTTATCTTGCAGAGGACGGATCGTCTGTAACCTTGTAATCTGATGATGTCTCGGCCTTAGAAAACAGAACGATACTGATCCGAATTATTCATGATGGCAATCTGTATGTAACGTATAGATAAGCCGCAAGCCAAATAACATTCACTGTCAAAGCGGACGTAGAGGGATTATAGAACGCCTTCAGATGTATGTAAGAGATCGTCCCCCAAAAAACAAACTCAGTAAACTGGAAATTGAATCTTCCTGATATGACTGATCCTCATGTCCCCCATTCCATGATTGGAGGAGAGTAAAGACGACTAAAGTTAAAGGGGTATTCTGCTACAAAAACATTTCCAGTGTTTTGTAATGCAACCCCCTATAGAGACAAAAAAAAGCTGTAGGCTGGCTTCAACTTTGTCTCACTCCTGGTTTCTCCCCCTCCCATCGGAGACAGGGATCACATGTCCTCCGTACCTCTCAGAGGGCTGTGTTAGCTAGACACAACCCAGCCCACTTCCAAAATGGAGGACACGTGATTCAGTCTAGTGAGCTGGGATACTACTTACAACCCTGACAACTCGCGAGACGGAGAACACATGTCACCTTTACATCACTCCTCAGTGTGTGCCCCCCTCCATAGTGCTGATCCCGTGCATGCGCCATCTGCCTGCTTTTGGGTTCTATACCAGAGTAGTGGGAAAGCATACATATATAAAGGTATATAAAGGAGGCATGGGGCATGCTGGGAGCTGTAGTCTCCTGGTGAGCGCCATGTTGAATATAGTACCTTATTTACAAAAATATAGAACAGAAGAACTGAGGCATCAAAAACAGCATGAGAGGTCTCAAAAAACTCAGGAGCGGACAGTGAGTTAGAAAAATGGGCTTTGGAAGCCATTGTTTTGGAACGGCCTGAGCAGAATACCCCTGTACGTTCTAGGGAGGAGAGGGATAGACCTACTCCAGATTGCTCTGGTACTGGCTTATTTCTCTGAGAACAAAAATGGTGATGGTGGAGTGTCAGGGGAGACCCTAATACACCTTATACCGCTGGTGGGGGGTTGTGGCTCTAGAGAGCAGAACTAATCATCTAGAGAAAGAAGAAAGCTATGAAGCTGGGTGAGAACCAATCACTGCAAAGCAAAGGCAAATCCCTTCTCACGAGAGGGATGGAACATTCCGGGCTGGTCAAGGATTGGCCAGGGGAATGAGAACATTTCTACTCTGTCTCCTTTAGTTTTGGTGTTAGGTCTCACATCAAGTCTTAAAGAAGAAGTCCCACAAATTGAAAAATGGCAGACAAGAGGGTGCAGAAAAATAAAAAGCAAAGTAAAGTTGCCCATCCTCATGGCCCCATTGCGCTGCTTCTGGCCGCCAGCTGTCATTTTTGGCTGGAATCCTGGTATGTCACATACTCGGCTCTTCCAGCTGCAACGTCACGGCCCGGCTAGGCGTTTGCCTGCTCAACCACTTAGTGCCATTACAGCTGGAAGAACTGCAGGACACCGGCGGCTTTCAATGGGACCCAGTAGCGGTGCTAGGGGGCACCAGGATGGGTGAGTTTACTTTGTTTATTTTTTTCCTGCACCCCTCTGCCTGTCTTTTTTTGTATTTCGTGGGGACTTTCTAGTTTGCTGTAACCAGCTAGAGCAGGTAACCAAGCTGCAGCACCACCCTACAACCTATTCCAGTTGATATTTTAGTACAAGACAAATCTGGGCCACATACTCGGTGGTCACGGCATTGTATGGAGTGAAGACCATCAACAGTTCATGATGAAAGGAAAGTTCTACTCAAGCACCTGTTCCTATACCAGATGGCTAGTCCAGAGAGGTAACAGATTCCCAAGGACTCTCTTGCTTTAGACCTTGTCGGGATATATTTTTTGGCATTGGGAAGTTAGAGAATTGCTTTTTTTCTACAATATTAAAGTGCCCCAATAGTCTCTGAAGACTCGCCAACATCCCCATCAACAGGGTCCCGACAATTGCGCCTTGTTGTACATTACTGTTATGTTTTTTTTTTTTTATATCACAGAAACCAAATAAAAATGGTGTCCCCCCCCAGCCCCTCCCGCCAGACTCATCTAAAGCTTTAGAAACAATTTATTTTAATGTTAGATTTGTGCAGGGAAAAATATCTACTTTCGGAAGTGAGCGGAAGAGCTAAATCTGTTTGAGCCCTTTCAGATGAATAAACTTGAAATTGATTAGGATGCAGTAAAACTCTTACCCCGTGGGTTTTATTATTCATATTGAAATTCTGATTTAATGCAACAAGCCGGCATTGAGAGGCGAGCCGTTTATCATCGGCGTAGAGAACGAGGGGTGCGGAGGAAACATTTCCAATTTATACAGTGGAATTAGTGTGTTAAAACAGCTGGGTGACACCGCACAAAGCAGATCTGCAAGGACACACAGTCTGCTTATGGCTGCCGGTCACAATAAACGTGTTCGTAAAATTGACGGCTCCTTTTTGAAATTTTTGATTTTTTTTTTTTTTTTGCAGTGAGGAATATATCCAGAGCTATTTTCATATGTGTATTTGTATGACGGTCCTATTAGCCGAGAATGCTCAAAGTGACAATAAACTATATCAGAGAGCAAGGTGACCTGTGCTCCGCCAGATTTTCTATTTTGGATAATGGATCCCGTTAATGTATTCTTGAGTAATTCTGAGTCACTTAATGGAGCTGTAAAGCATGGCTAACCTATTCACGTAGTAAGGAGTCACCGCAGAGTACAGCAGGTGTAAGGCTGAGTATTTCTGGGTTATGTGTTATGTACTCTATATTGCTATGATGGGTGGGTAGGGGGGAGAACATTTGTGCCGCAACATATCTGAAATATGCAGAATGTCACTCCCATCCACCAGCAGAGCAAACAAATGCAACTGCGACATGCTGGTGCAAGGGGCTGTCTTGCAGGTGCGTCTGCCAGTTGCAGAATTGACATAACTAATTGACACTGATAGCATTCTATATGAGTGTGTAGCGGTTTAGGGATGCTATTTTGACTAGAGATGAGCAACCTTTTGTACAAAGGAGCAGTATAATAGTAGTTATTTTCTTGTGTATAGGAGCAGTATTATAATAGTTATATTCTTGTACATAGGGGCAGTATTATATTCTTGTATATAGGAGCAGTATTATATTCTTGTATATAGGAGCAGTATTATAGTAGTTATATCCCTGTATATAGGAGCAGTATTATAGTAGTTATATTCTTGTATATAGGAGCAGTATTATAGTAGTTATATCCCTGTATATAGGAGCAGTATTATAGTAGTTATGCTTCAGTAAGATACAGGTGCCGACACTGTCTGAATACTGCTCAATCAGTAGCTGTGCGCTGGAGTCGGATTAAGGGCTAATAAACTGCACTGGTAAGTAGCCGCGGTGCTCGAACAGAGACAAGGGCAGTACGGTGTATAAAATAGAAAATAAGTCCAAGCACTCACCGGATGAAGGGATCTCTTTGTGCGTTTATTCAAGACATCACAGGGAGGGAGCGGTGGCAAGGGTGCGGGAGCGTGTAGCAGACAACTGTTTCAGTTGTCTGCTACACGCTCCCGCACCCTTGCCACCGCTCCCTCCCTGTGATGTCTTGAATAAACGCACAAAGAGATCCCTTCATCCGGTGAGTGCTTGGACTTATTTTCTATTTTATACATTATAGTAGTTATATTCTTGTATATAGGAGCAGTATTATAGTAGTTATATTCCTGTATATAGGAGCAGTATTATAGTAGTTATATTCTTGTATATAGGAGCAGTAATAAAGTAGTTATATCCTTGTCTATTTATGATAATGTTACCTCTTCTACATCTGTATACTGGGCCAAAATTATATTATAATGAGATAATTGTCTGTATAATGTTTCATTTTTTTCTGGATTTTCTGAAATGACACTGTGAACCATTGTGCAGGGAGAGAACTTACTCTAATTATAAAATATCTTCCTATCTGGTACAGAGCTGAGACGACTAATAAAATCTCTTCTCAAATACATTTAAAACTAATCTTCCCTTTAATGTTATAATTGGATAAATGGGAAAAACTGCAAACAATCCTCCTAGAAGCAATTTCCTTTAATCAACCATCATTTCAACAAACCTAGAAGAACAAATACTATTTCTCTATTCCTAGAAGTTGAGCGCCCACACAGTAGTCTTTGACTGATTATTACTTATACTAATACTAATAAAATATAACATTTATTTCATCAGATAGTCCCCCTTAAAGGGCATGTATGTAGCACATTATTTTCCATTCCCTTTATATAATGTGAAAGCCTGTTAAGCAGTTTAAAAAAAAAAAAAAAAAAAAAAATTATAAAATGTTATTTTGTATCATTAATTTTTTTTTTTAATTACCTAAAAGTGTCACTGTCTTAAATTTTTTTTGCAGAAATCAATAGTACAGGCAATTTTAAGAAATTTTGTGATTGGGTTTATTAGACTAAAAATGCATTTTTATTATGTAAAAGCAGTTTGAAGCTCTCACCCCTGTCTTCATGGTTCTCTATGGAGAGGGGAGAGATGAGGTACCAAAACAGGACAACAAAGAGTTAATTTACAACTACATCACCAGGCTATCTCCTCTGACATCAGCACTGACCTCTCTGACCTCCGATTAGGGGCTTTCAGCGGCTCCCTGTGGTGTAATCCTTTGTTGTCTCCTCTCTGCTGCCAACTAATCTCCCTCCTCCCCTCTCCCCTCTCCCCTCTCCTTAGCACAGACAGGATCCAACTGATGTAATTCAGTCGAGATTTCCTGATTCTGAGCAGTGGATGACAGAAAGGAGAAGAGGGAGGGGGACCTGAGAAAAGTCTTTTTAAATGCAGATAATGGCATATTTGCCTAATAAACCAGATTACAAAGTTTCTTAAAATCGCCTGGACTATTGATTTCTTCCTGCAAATTTGTGTGTGTTTCATGGCAGCTGCAATGAATGGAAGTCCATTGACAACGAATTTAGAAAGATACATATAGTCTCAGGGAAACTATGGGGCCTGGTACCTGCTGATGCAGAATGTCAAAAAAGTGGCGGTCTGTGTCTGGGGTGGTAACAGGCTGGTATTATTAGGCTGGGTAGAGCCAATTTAAATGGAACTTCTAACTGGTAGTATCAGGTTGTTGCTACCTTGTTTACATGTGACTGGTTATGGGGAAAAAAAATACATTAAAAAATGGAGTCCACTTATATTCCGTAAACTACACAAAGAAGTATAGACATCTGACAAATGCTTTTTGGTCTCTTTGTGTGGTTTGTCAGACAGACAGCTTAGGGAGAATGTCACTTTGTGGTGTAGAATGCCCTATGGTGCCAAAGCCTCTTCACGGTCAGGGCTATAGGGGTACCTGCAGGTCGTCCCTCATTTCAGAAGGGCTGAAGTGGAGAATTGTGGAGGTAGTGGTGGCGAAGAAAGAGTTAGAGGACACAGGATCACCTAAAAAAAGGCTGTCTCTGCTTCTCAACTTTTCTCACAAAAATCAACAGATCCAGAGTTTACCAAGAAATCTTTATGTACAGATTATGATATGAGAGCAAGGAAACCCAATATGTTTAGTGTGGTGTGTTGTATGGGGGTCCCTCACCATCTCATACTCACTGTGTGGAAAGATTCATATACTCTCACAGCCCCAAGTTTTTCGTCTCTGAACGGGATATCTTAGGCCTATGACTCTTGTAGTTCCATTGACTCTGTACAATTCCCAACTATAGAGTGTAGGTAAATAGTTGCAGCCATTGTAGCTACCCTTATGACCAGGTCTGGCCTGGAGCCCTAACAGGTCCTGGAATGCATCAAAAGACAATGTTTACCTTTTTATTTCTTTCTTGCAGGCAACTGTGTACCACTCAACCACGACTGCTCTTTACAGGTGATACTTAAGATTGTGTAGAACTCCTGGTTGAACTTGTATTTCTGATTTAAAAGCATTATTAGCTGGACTAAGGTCCCATGGGATCCAGAATCTCTCCGCTGACTTTTACAACCACTACTGACTCTCTGTCTACCATTATCTATATTGAATGCTGCACTTAGCAACAACAGGTATCATGATAATGTGACATTATATATAAATGTCAAAAAGGAACCAGTTGCAGTAGCAAATGCCCATAGAAAACCTCTCCTGATCTGGACAGTTCCTGACATGGACAGAGGTGGCAGCAGAGAGCACTGTGTCAGACTGGAAAGAATACACCACTTCCTGCAGGACATAAAGCAGCTGATAAGTACTATAAGACTTGAGGTTGTTTAATAGAACTAATTTACAAATCACTGGCGCTTTTTGACAACAGTTAATTTGAAAGAAAATTATTGACTGGATTACCCCTTTAATTCTGTTAGTCTTTATGAACGAGGAGATAAAGTAGTTCTCCTTCCATTAGAGATGGGAGCACATTGCTAGGATATCTGAATCTGTGGCGGTCAGACTGACAGCTTCCTCACCATTCCTCAGTGTAAGGAGGCTGAAACTTTAGCATTTTTCCCACATTGTACCTAAACAGTAATACCGGCTTCAGTCCATTGACATAAATGGAGCTGTGTACAGCTAAATGGATGTTGGCCCCTTCATTCTGGCAATCTGTGGGGTACCCATCAGTAAAACCAGCAGCTATGATAATATTACAGCATACCCTATCGACATACCATTTAACAATATAAGACGGGAATGTCCCTTTAAGTAACATATTCGGCTCTGCTACAGCCGTAAGTTACTCCAAACAGCGTTCTTTGCAAAATGATATGTTTAAAGCGAGTTATCTTCCCTAAGAGCGTGAAAACACTCATTATAATCAGCCAGAAGAGCGGTAGAATGTTGTGCCGCCCTGAAGTGCCGTGTCTCATCGACAGGAAACTACAGCAACGTGTGGGCACAATATCGGATTATGAGGCATTGTCGTCTCCGGGAGAATCAGAATCCAACAAATGACTTTACAGGGAAGTTCAGGTGAAAGAAAAGTGGAACAAATTAGGCCGTGAAATTGAGGCGAACGAGGCCGACGCTCAATCAGGACTCCTTTATGATCCGACAACTATAGCCACAATGGCTGACAATGCAGCAGAGCTGAGCGAGCGACGGTAATAACGTCCATGAAATCATTATACACCCAGAGTGACATTATACCGCACAAAGAGAACTAAATGGCGGCACTATGTACAATGATAATATGGGTAATTGCCTATTGCTGCCTCCTAGTCATGGCCAACCTCTCCATATCACAGGGGTTCAGGATGCTAAGATGGAGGCTGCTGTATGAGAGGTCCACTGACTGGAGAGAAGACGACCCCTTTAGGATGAGGCCAGTTTTGCCATGTCAACTATGACTTTTTTTTTGTAACTGTATGATGGGGAATTTATTGAGGTGTGGGTTATGGGGTGAGGCTTGTTCGGGTGGGGTTGTTTTTGGGTAGGGCTTGGTGAGGTATGGTTGTTATGGGGTGGGGTTTATTTGAGTGTGGATGTCGTAGGGGGGGATTGGTGGGGTGTGGGTTATTATGGAGTGGGGTTTATTGGGTTGTGGTTATGGGGTGAGGTTTATTGGTTTGTGGTTGTTATGGGGTGTGGTTTAGTGGGATGGGAGTTATTATAGGGTGGGGTTTATTGGGGTTTGTGTTATGGGGTGGGGTTTATTGTAGTGTGGTTGTTATGGGGTGGGGTTTATTTGAGTGTGGTTGTCATAGGGGGGGCTAGTTGGGGTGTGGGTTATTATGGGGTGGGGTTTATTGGGTTGTGGTTATGGGGTGAGGTTCATTGGGTTGTGGTTGTTATGGGGTGTGGTTTAGTGGGATGGGAGTTGTTATAGGGTGGGGTTTATTGGGGTTTGTGTTATGGGGTGGGGTTTATTGTAGTGTGGTTGTTATGGGGTGGGGTTTATTTGAGTGTGGTTGTCATAGGGGGGGCTAGTTGGGGTGTGGGTTATTATGGGGTGGGGTTTATTGGGTTGTGGTTATGGGGTGACGTTTATTGGGTTGTGGTTGTTATGGGGTGTGGTTTAGTGGGATGGGAGTTGTTATAGGGTGGGGTTTATTGGGGTTTGTGTTATGGGGTGGGTTTTTTTGTAGTGTGGTTGTTATGTGGTGTCCCACCACAGGTGTTTTTTTTTATCTCTCCTTTGCACCTCTCAAAAAGCTTCCTCTTTCAGGTTAAAGGTGGTGATGAAGTAGTCTGAAGTTTTGCCACTAGATGTCAGTCTTTTGTATTTCTATGTATTGCACAGCTGAGAAAGGTTATGGGTTAATGTTTTATATGTACCATGTGTTATTATTGACCAATAGAAGGTGCTCTGTACTTCTAACCTATCTCTTTTCTCCTTTCTTCTCATCCCCAACACATACGGGGAAGTTCACTTTAGGCCCCTGTAGGAGGAGTTACATGGTGGAGGAAGTGCAGTCTAGGTTCTTACCAGATTCTCAGAGAGGGAAGCCACAAAATCTATTGTTCCTGCTGTAGATAAGCCAGGGCCTGGCAGCTGCCAGGACCCCTAACAGGGACTGAGAGCAGTCTAGTCTAGACACCCACGTGTATAGATGCAGCTAGAGAAAACCAGTTCTTCGACTCCTACCACTACATTCAGTATGCAGTGAGGAGTCCAGGAACACAATAACCCACGCCGAAAACACATCTAAAAGGAGCAGGGCAGTATCCCGAACACAAGAATAACTATCCTGGATAGGACAAACTTACCTAAAGAAGGTCTATGTGTCCTATTTTGCAGTGTAGAAAAATTGGGACACCCCCGGACACTCATTTACAACCAGATAACCATGGCTGGGGCTTGTAGTACCTGAAAGAATGGGTAGCTCGACACTATAGGGCACAAGGTGGTCAGACCATAGTCTAAACACAACTACAAGTTAACTTCTCATTATAAAGTATCTTCAAGTTTCGGCAGAGTACACAGCTACATTGGGTTGGGGCTCCTCTGAAAACTCCTCTACTCAACTCTCTAAGCACTGCCACAACTACCTCTCTTCTACTCTACTTCTCCAAGCACCTACTTAAACACAACAAGTTTAAGTATTAAGAGTCTGTGTCAAAGGTTTATCTATTCTACAAAAGTGTATTGTCAGGCCCGGACTGGTAATCTGGCAAACCGGGCAAATGCCCGCTGGGCTGGCCGGATTACCAGTCCGTGGGCCGCCCAGGCTGCATAATTAAAAAAAAAAAAAAACATCACCGCTGCGGCCCGCCACCGCATCCCGCTTCTCTCTGCCTAGCCACTCGGCCCGCCCCTGCCCGCTCCTGCCGTGCTACTCCAATCCAATCAACGTGGAGCAGGAGCATGGGGCCGATGCGGCCAGCCGCAGCGGCCCCTCGTTGATTGGAGGAGCACGTCAGGAGCGGGCAGGGGCGGGCCAGCCGGGCCGAGGTGAGCGGGCTGTGGTGGCGGGAGGGGGCTGCGGTGGCGTGTCTCCGCCCCACCTGATCCTCCCCCAAATGCCTAGGCTGCAGACGTGGCGTGCGCAGCCACGTCTGCAGCCACCTCCACCAGGCCCCCAGCGGCTGACGTCACTTCCCTGACGCGCCGCTGAGGACCTGGAGGAGAGAGAGGAGAAGTTGCTGCTGCTTCCGCCGCCGTCAAGGTCCGAAGACGAGGAGGACAAAGCTGCTGGGAGCGAGGTAAGGTGAGAATGTTTTTTTTGTTTTTTTTTAACCCCCTCACATGTGGCCAGAGATGGGGGGGGGGGGGCGGCTATTCTATATGGGGGGTGATGCAAGGGGGCTATTCTGTATGGGGGGGGATGCAGGGGGGCAGCTATTCTATATGGGAGGGGGATGCAGGGGGAGGCTATTCTATATGGGAGGGGGATGCAGGGGGCTATTCTATATGGGAGGGGGATGCAGGGGGCTATTCTATATAGGAGGGGGATGCAGGGGGCTATTCTATATGGGGGGATGCAGGGGGGGCTGTTCTATATGGGGGGATACAGGGGGGCTATTCTATATGGGGGGGTGCAGGGGGGCTATTCTGTATGGGGGGATGCAGGGGGGCAGCTATTTTATATGGGGGGATGCAGGGGGGCAGCTATTCTATATGGAAGGATGCAGGGGGCTATTCTATATGGGAGGGGGATGCAGGGGGCTATTCTATATAGAAGGGGGATGCAGGGGGGGTATTCTATATGGGGGGATGCAGGGGGGGCTATTCTGAATGGGGGATTACAGGGGGGCTATTCTATATGGGGTGGTGCAGGGGGGCTATTCTGTATGGGGGGATGCAGGGGGCAGCTATTTTATATGGGGGGATGCAGGGGGGCAGCTATTCTATATGGAAGGATGCAGGGGGCTATTCTATATGGGAGAGGGATGCAGGGGGGCTATTCTACATGGGGGGATGCAGGGGGGCTATTCTATATGGGGGATGCACAGGGGGGCTATTCTATATGGGGGGATGCAGGGGGGGGCTATTCTATATGGGGGGATACAGGGGGGGCTATTCTATATGGGGGGATGCAGGGGGGCTATTCTGTATGGTGGGGATGCAGGGGGGCAGCTATTCTATATGGGAGGGGGATGAGTGGGGAGGCTATTCTATATGGGAGGGGGATGCAGGGGGAGGCTATTCTATATGGAAGGGGGATGCAGGGGGCTATTCTATATAGGAGGGGGATGCAGGGGGGCTATTCTATATGGGGGGATGCAGGGGGGGGGCTATTCTATATGGGGGGATACAGGGGGGCTATTCTATATGGGGGGAATGCAGGGGGGCTATTCTGTATGGGGGGATGCAGGGGGGCAGCTATTCTATATGGGAGGGGGATGCAGGGGGCTATTCTATATGGGAGGGGATGCAAGGGGGCTATTCTATATAGGAGGGGGATGCAGGGGGGCTATTCTATATAGGAGGGGGATGCAGGGGGGCTTATTTATATGGGGGGATGCAGGGGGGGCTATTCTATATGGGGGGATACAGGGGGGCTATTCTATATGGGGGGAATGCAAGGGGGGCTATTCTGTATGGGGGGATGCAGGGGGGCAGCTATTCTATATGGAAGGATGCAGGGGGCTATTCTATATGGGGGGATGCAGGGGGCTATTCTATATGGGAGGGGGATGCAGGGGGGCTATTCTATATGGGGGGATGCACAGGGGGCTATTCTATATGGGGGGATGCAGGGGGGGCTATTCTATATGGGGGGATGCAGGGGGGCTATTCTATATGGGGGATGCACAGGGGGGCTATTCTATATGGGGGATGCATGGGAGGGCTATTCTATATGGGGGGATGCATGGGGGGGCTATTCTATATGGGGGATGCATGGGAGGGCTATTCTATATGGGGGGATGCATGGGGGGGCTATTCTATATGGGAGGGGGATCCAGGGGGGCTATTCTATATGGGGGGATGCAGGGGGGGGGGGGTATTCTATATGGGGGGGATGCAGGGGGGGGGGGCTATTCTATATGGGAGGGGATCCAGGGGGGGCTATTCTATATGGGAGGGGGATGCAGGGGGGCTATTCTATATGGGGGGATGCAGGGGGGCTATTCTATATGGGAGGGGGATGCAGGGGGGCTATTCTATATGGGGGGATGCAAGGGGGCTATTCTGTATGGGAGGGGGATGCAGGGGGGCTATTCTATATGGGGGATGCAGGGGGGGGCTATTCTATATGGGAGGGGGATGCAGGGGGGTGGCTATTCTGTATGGGGGATGCAGAGGGGCTATTCTATATGGGGGGATGCACAGAGGGGCTATTCTATAGGGGGATGCACAGGGGGGGGGATTATTCTATATGAGGGGATGCAGGGGGGGCTATTCTTTATGGGGGGATGCAGGGGGGCTATTCTATATGGGGGGATGCACAGGGGGGGGATTATTCTATATGGGGGGATGCAGGGGGGGGGCTCTTCTATATGGGGGGATGCAGGGGGGGCTATTCTATATGGGGGGATGCAGAGGGGCTATTCTATATGGGGGGATGCACAGGGGGGGGATTATTCTATATGGGGGGATGCAGGGGGGGCTCTTCTATATGGGGGGATGCAGGGGGGGGCTCTTCTATATGGGGGGATGCAGGGGGGGCTATTCTATAGGGGGGGATGCAGAGGGTCTATTCTATATGGGGGGATGCACAGAGGGACTATTCTATAGGGGGATGCACAGGGGGGGATTATTCTATATGGGGGGATGCAGGGAGGGCTATTCTATATGGGGGATGCAGGGGGGGGGCTATTCTATATGGGGGGATGCAGAGGGGCTATTCTATATGGGGGGATGCACAGAGGGACTATTCTATAGGGGGGATGCACGGGGGGATTATTCTATATTGGGGGATGTACATGTACAGCGGGGGGGCTATTCTATATGGGGGATGCAGGAGGGGGGATTATTCTATATGGAGTATGCACACAGGGGCTATTCTATAGGGGGGATGCACGGGGGGAATTATTATATATGGGGGGATGTACATGTATATCAGGGGGGCTATTCTAAATGGGGGGATGCATAGGGGGGCTATTCTATATGGGGGGATGTACAGCAAGGGGGCTATTCTATATGGGAGGGATGTACATGTACAGCAATGGGGCTATTCTCTATGGGGGGGTGTACATGAGCAGGGGGTTATTCTATATGGGGGGGAAGTACCATGGGGGGGTATTCTATATGGGAGGGATGTACATGAGCAGGGGGTTATTCTATATGGGGGGAAGTACCATGGGGGGGGGTATTCTATATGGAGGGATGTATAGATGAGGATGTTGCTGGAGCATGAAGCCTAAAATGTCTGTCTGACAGATCCCGTGGAGAGGAGTCATGGCCAGAGAAGCCTTCATGATGGCCGGAGCCAGATGGAGAAGAAAAGGAAAAGTGGACGTCTCTTCATGCAGAGAAGACGCCTACTGTGAGTCACAGGATGTAACTGCACTATAATCACTTATAAGGTCTGCAGAACCTTTATACAGCTGGGATCTACCTCTGTATCAGGGGTGTCACACTACGGCCCTCCAGGTGTTACAAAACTACAATTACCATCATGCTTTAGCTGTCTAGGCATGATGGGATTTGTAGTGATGTAACAGCTGGAGGGCCGGAGTGTGACACCTGTGTTCTATTGTCACTGCTTTGGGAGAATATTGGTCTTTTATAGTGGCTGTTATTTCGTGCCAGTATAGTGGTATCCAGTCACCGTATGGTGAGAGTAGTGGGCATGGTGTGATTGTATTACTCGTATTATTGGTAATATTAGTGTTTTATAAAGTGGATTGTATTTAGTCACAGTGTAGTGGTGTTAGTCATTATGTGGTGGTAATGGCCGTGCTCATGGTGTGGTGATATTATTTGTTACTTATATACTGGTAGTATTGGCAATATTGGTGGGTTTGCTTAGTAACAGTATGGCAGTAATGTGTACAGTATGGGGATAATATTTGCTTACTGGTGTTATTAGCTATGACAGTATTATCATGCACAGAAAATTCTTACCTATGTTTCCATTATATATGCCTAAAATGTGTCCTGGGGCCCTACTTATAGATAGATAGATAGATAGATAGATAGATAGATAGATAGATAGATAGATAGGAGATAGATAGATAGATAGATAGATAGATAGATAGATAGATAGGAGATAGATAGATAGATAGATAGATAGATAGATAGATAGATAGATAGGAGATAGATAGGAGATAGATAGATAGGAGATAGATAGATAGATAGATAGATAGATAGATAGATAGATAGAAGATAGATAGATAGATAGATAGGAGATAGATAGATAGATAGATAGATAGATAGATAGATAGATAGATAGAAGATAGATAGATAGGAGATAGATAGATAGATAGATAGATAGATAGATAGATAGATAGATAGATAGATAGATAGGAGATAGATAGGAGATAGATAGATAGGAGATAGATAGATAGATAGATAGATAGATAGAAGATAGATAGATAGATAGATAGATAGGAGATAGATAGATAGATAGATAGATAGATAGATAGATAGATAGATAGATAGGAGATAGATAGATAGATAGATAGATAGATAGGAGATAGATAGATAGGAGATAGATAGATAGATAGATAGATAGATAGATAGATAGGAGATAGATAGATAGATAGATAGATAGATAGATAGATAGATAGATAGATAGATAGGAGATAGATAGATAGATAGATAGATAGGAGATAGATAGATAGATAGATAGATAGATAGATAGATAGGAGATAGATAGATAGATAGATAGATAGATAGATAGATAGATAGGAGATAGATAGATAGATAGATAGATAGATAGGAGACAGATAGATAGATAGATAGATAGATAGATAGATAGATAGATAGATAGATAGGAGATAGATAGGAGATAGATAGATAGGAGATAGATAGATAGATAGATATATAGATAGATAGATAGATAGATAGAAGATAGATAGATAGATAGATAGATAGATAGATAGGAGATAGATAGATAGGAGATAGATAGATAGATAGATAGATAGATAGATAGGAGATAGATAGATAGATAGATAGATAGATAGATAGATAGGAGATAGATAGATAGATAGGAGATAGATAGATAGATAGATAGATAGATAGATAGGAGATAGATAGATAGATAGATAGATAGATAGATAGATAGATAGGAGATAGATAGATAGATAGATAGATAGATAGATAGATAGATAGATAGGAGATAGATAGATAGATAGATAGATAGGAGATAGATAGAT
Organism: Dendropsophus ebraccatus; assembly: GCF_027789765.1. NCBI lineage: Eukaryota > Metazoa > Chordata > Amphibia > Anura > Hylidae > Dendropsophus > Dendropsophus ebraccatus. Next base: position 15,205,440 of record NC_091455.1, read on the forward strand.
AGATAGATAGATAGGAGATAGATAGATAGATAGATAGATTAGATAGATAAATAGATATCCAGTAGGAAATATCTATCTAGCAGCTTATTATGTATCTTTGATTACACAAGAGATCACAACCAGCAGACACATTTTAATAATTAAAACCTTACTACTTATACCACCATTATATGGAGACATAGTCAGGATAAAAGGGATTTTAAAAATATAGTAACTTTTGTCAAAAAACAGAACCACCCCTATCCTCAGACTGTGTGTGGTATTACAACTTGGCTCCATTCACTTCAATGGAACTGAGCTGCAATACCTCACACAAACTGAAGAGGAGTGTGGCGCTGTTTCTGGAAGAAGGTGGCCATGTTTTTCTCCTTTAAAGGGAATCTGTGAGGTCCATACTAGGTCTAGGGCTATAAATCTCAGCAGCCAGATGTGAGCGAGATATCACTGACCTTTAGTCCAGTGTAAACTTTTATAATTGTCCTTTTCATTACCAACTAAAGTTTCACAACAGCAGCGGCAGCAGCAGCACCCTATACGTCCATCAGTCAGAGCAGACAGGGGCGGTGCAGAAGTTGCTGCTGTGGCTCCACCTCTGTGACACTTCAGCTGGTAATGAAAAGAATGATTATAGAGGTTTACAATGGACTAAAGGTCCGGTCCCTGACCTGTACGCTGGGATCTACAGCTTTGTACCTGCTATAGACCTCACAGGTTCATACCTAATCCAATGCGGATTTGATGCTTCTGATTTAATCAGTTGAAATAAATGCATAAATACAGTATGCCGCATCAAATCCACAGCAGATTATGTTATATCATTATTTTTAGGTGCTGATGGTGGGTTCACATGTTTAAGGGAGTAGTGGGGGACATGACTAAATAAAGCAGAATTTGCTACAGCTCGTATTTAACATGGCTATCCATGATATGGTGTGTGGGCTGCTGGGGTTTGACTGCCAGGGCTGACTTTAAGTCCCAGTCCGGCCCTGTGTATTGTATTACTGAAGAACTTAACAGTAAAGCTGTTCTATTTTTACAACACTGGGACTTTCTGTGGGTTGCAGTACTGATAATCAGTTGCCACTCAGGACTACTTTGACAAGAGCCCAAGGGACCCATCACAGCCTGGCAGGTCACCGACTATTGGGGAACACAGCCAGCCACATAAACAAAGCAGGTACCAAGCACTGGCACTATGGCAATACCATCTTTGGCTGAGCTGAGTTTGTTATTGGGTAAGGTTTATTGGGATGTGGTTTGTTATGGGGTGGGGCTTGTTGGGGTGTGGGTTGTTATTGGGTGAGGATTGTTGGGGTGGGGTTTATTGGGATTTGGGTTGTTGTTGGGTAAGGATTGTTGGGACGTGGGTGGTTATGGGGTGGAGATTGTTGTAGTGTGGGTTGTTATGGGGGTGTTTAGTGGGATGTTGGTTGTTATAGGGTGGGGGTTTTGGGGATTTGGGTTGTTAATGGGTAAAGATTGTTGGGACATGGGTGGTTATGGGGTGGGGATTGTTGTAGTGTGGGTTGTTATGGGGGTGTTTAGTGGGATGTTGGTTGTTATAGGGTGGGGTTTATTGGGATTTGGGTTGTTGGGTAAAGATTGTTGGGACAAGGGTGGTTATGGGGTGGGGATTGTTGTAGTGTGGGTTGTTATGGGGGTTTAGTGGGATTTGGGTTGTTATTGGGTAAGAATTGTTGGGATGTGGGTTGTTATGGGGTGTGGATTATTGTAGTGTGGGTTTCTATGGGGGGTAGTGGGAATTGGGTTGTTATTGGGTAAGGATTGTTGGGATGTGGGTTGTCATGGGGTGTGGATTATTGTAGTGTGGGTTGTTATGGGGTCTATTAGGATATAATTTGTTACATGACATGGCTTACTGGGGTATGGTAAGAGTTTGTTATACAGTAGAATGGCATTTAGGGGTATGGTTTGCTATGTATGTACTGTGTTGGGCTGTGTTTTTATGGGGTGGTTTGTTGTGTTTGATGTATGTGCCCTACAGAAACAGCATAGAGCACTGTAAAAACTTCATAAGTGGAGCTGGGACTCCTTTCAGATTCTGACAGTAATGCTCTTCTCCATTTACTGTATAGTAAGCCAGGGATGCTTTATGCATCTCTGGCTTACTGTTACTTGACTTGCTGGGCTGAGTGCACTAGGCCCAACTCAGGGAATCTATGCCACAGAAATATTCTCATACTGTCCGTATACTCACTGGACTGCTCAATGGATTAGCGTTCTAGTAGCTATAATGGAGAGTGGACTGCTTCATCCATCCTTACCATCGTCATAACATAACACAATACCATATTATAGGCGTTGCACTGGTCCCCCTATGTGGCATTAGGGTCTTCAAGCCCCTTCAGGTATCAGAGCCGGAGTACAGACCTTAGCCCGCCTTATATCTATTCCAATCCCAGAGCAGTGAGCGTTGGAATAGACGGCAGTGAGTTATAGGACGCGAGTGCAGCCCCTTCCTGCTTTTGTTGTTCAGAAATGAGAAACATATAAGAGTAATAATAATCGTTCTTATAAGACGCCGCCTCATTAATTCCGCAAATGAGCTGTGATAAGCTTGTAAAAGGCGCCATAAAGCACGCGGCTCCAGATATTACCGCCAGCCTCGCAGGCCGCAGCTCTATGAATAGAGAACAGGGAGCGGCATAAAGGATTGTAATAATGGTTCCATCTGACTGGAGCTGCCCCCATTACCTGTGATAGCCTTCCCTGATACACAGTAATCATCTATAGATTACATTCCATTATATAGGATATAGATGGCGGACTAAAACCCTCAACATCCAGGGACAATACTGGGGTCTGTCCAGTGTTATGTAGAGAAATTCTGTATCCTTGTATAATGCACCGCTGTATTATCTGTATGTACAGCTATATTAGGACCCGAGATAAGGTATGGTAGGAAACATAGCTGCTGCCGAACCTCATCATACACCTCAGCTGCTGCAGAACCTTATCATACACCTCAGCTGCTGCAGAACCTCATCATACACCTCAGCTGCTGCAGAACCTCATCATACACCTCAGCTGCTGCAGAACCTCATCATACACCTCAGCTGCTGCAGAACCTCATACTACACCTCAGCTGCTGCATAACCTCATCATACACCTCAGCTGCGGCAGAACCTCATCACTCACCTCAGCTGCTGCAGAACCTCATCCTACACCTCAGCTGCTGCAGAACCTCATACTACACCTCAGCTGCTGCATAACCTCATCATACACCTCAGCTGCTGCAGAGCCTCATCAAACACCTCAGCTGCTGCAGAACCTCATCCTACACCTCAGCTGCTGCAGAACCTCATCATACACCTCAGCTATTGCAGGACCTCATCATACACCTCAGCTGCTGCAGGACCTCATAATACACCTCAGCTGCTGCAGAACCTCATCATACACCTCAGCTACTGCAGAACCTCATACTACACCTCAGCTGCGTCACAACCTCATCACACACTTCAGCTGCTGCAGAGCCTCATCATACACCTCAGCTACTGCAGAACCTCATCATACACCTCAGCTGCTGCAGAACTTCATCATACACCTCAGCTGCTGCAGAGCCTCATCATACACCTCAGCTGCTGCAGGACCTCATTCTACACCTCAGCTGCTGCAGAACCTCATCATGCACCTTAGTTCCCTCTGCATCTACCTCCTATCTATTTCTTTACATCTGCCTGAAGAAGTGAGAACAATAGAGAATAACACAGACCACACACAGTATGTCTGTACAAGAGATGGGAAGACAAAGTAAGGGACAGAACATTTCCCTCATTGCTATAGATGCATTGAAATTGGATTCTGCATATAAAAGAAGGGACATAGTGGATTAGATGAGTGCGCATACTATACGGGGGCATGCTGGGACTTGTAGTTGTTCAACAGCAGCAGTACCCCAAGTTGTCTGGGGGTTGTAGTTCTGCAGCAGCCTGAGACCCACAGATTGGATATGATTATTATCAGGGCCTTGTAGGAGCTGCAGTAATAGGCCGGAGACCACACTGAATATTAAGTACCCATCATCTATGATAATCTATATACAACATACCCCATGAGTCTTTGCAGCCCCCCCCCCCCATAGAATCTGACACCGACAGTGTTATATTACGGTAAATAGGTCATCGTGTTCAAGGAAAACAGCTATTTCTTGATCAGTTCAAAAAGTTTAAGCCCTACTTTGTGACCCAGCGGGAGAGCAAACGTTTTGGCTCCACCGGGCGCATCATATCAGTAGGTGAAAATTAATTGGCCGCAGATGAAAGCAATGACCCACTTAGATCCGCCACCGGGTGACTCAGCTCCACGCATAATTATCGGCACCACCGTACCAAGGCACTTGTGCTGCGGCTGCTGCTGGCAGGATGTTCTTGTAAAAAAATAATAAAAATTCTGAGATGTTTTACAAAAAAGTGTAATAAAGCAGCTTAGGTAACAATTAATGTGATGTTCTCCGAACAAAAGCAGAAAAGTAGAGTAATTGGAAAAGAACACTGTCACTTCTCCGTACACGCCGCCGCCGCCGGAGGAGAAATTAATAATAGTTTTTCATTAGCATTTTTTTTTTCTCTTTGAAAACAAGATCAGTGTGCGGAGGACATCAATGTTCTGTCATTTAAATGGAGCCGTAATTCAATGCTTTCTAACACAACGGCCCCTGAAAAGGTTGGGGGGTATGACAGGCTGACAGTCAGGAAAAGAAAAAAAATTCTACATCTAAAAGGACAATATTGTCTTGGTTGGTAGTAATTAAAAAATATATACTGAATGGTATTCAGGAGTTGACTTATTGAAGAGGGTGTAGTGGGCGTGCTCTGTGAGATGTGCAGGGCAGAGGTCGGGCAATCTCTATTACTTATTGGTATATTTGTGTAGTAACAATGACAATCCATCCCTAAGCATGTCCCTATAGGAGGAGTTTTCTACTGTTCCCAATGCTGCATTTGGTGGCAAAAGTGAGATGAATACTAGAGATGAACACAAGTGGGGCATGCTCATGTATTTGAATACTGGTGGCTGAAGAAGTTAAAGGGGTACTTTAGCGTTTCTTTGTTTGTTTGTTTTTCTTTCCAATCAACTGGTTTAAGAAAGTTCTATTGATTTGTAAATTACTTCTATTTAAAAATCTCCAGTCTTCCAGTACTTATCAGCTGCTGTATGTCCTGCAGGGAGTGGTGTATTCTTTCCAGTGCTCTCTGCTGCCACCACCTGTCCATGTCAGGAACTGTCCAGAGCAGTAGCAAATCCTCATAAAACAACTCTCCTGTTCTGAACAGTTTCTGACATCGGCAGAGAGCACTGTGTCAGACTGGAGAGAATACACCACTTCCTGCAGGACATACAGCAGCTGATAAGTATGGGAAGACTTAAAGGGAACCTGTCACCCCCCGTGCCGGGGTGACAGGCTCCCGACCCCCCGTTAGAGACCCCTATACTTACCTCATCGCGCCCGGTCCCGCTTCTGAAGATGGTCGGGTCCCGGAGATCTCAGCCGCCGCAGCCCGATGCGCGCGCTGAGAGATGAGTCCAACACCCATAGAGAATGACAGGAGAGTCCAGCGCTCCGTCATTCTCTATGAGCGTTGGACTCATCTCTCAGCGCGCGCACCGGGCTGCGGCGGCTGAGATCTCCGGGACCCGACCATCTTCAGAAGCGGGACCGGGCGCGATGAGGTAAGTATAGGGGTCTCTAACGGGGGGTCGGGAGCCTGTCACCCCGGCACGGGGGGTGACAGGTTCCCTTTAAGATTTTAAAATAGAAGTAAATTACAAGTCTATATAACTTTCTGAAACCAGTTGATTTGAAAGAAGAATATTTTCGCCGGAGTGCCCCTTTAAGGTTGTGCCATATAGACGTGAATTTGGTGCTTCTTCTTTTAGTACTGTGAATATTTTTCCTCTATCCCAGACTTTGTACATTATATATGGATTTTTATCATAAAACCATAAGGTAACATTCGTGTGAGCAGAAAGGTCGGATCCACCACCATGACCCAGATCAGAATTTCCATGTCATCGGTTTCTCATTCCGGAACGTTTCAAGCCTCTTAATCCATTGTATCCAACCTTGAATAACATGGAAATAGATGAGACAATGTTTCACATTCAGAAAATATCAGCACGTTCCAGTCACCCATTAATCAGGAAGTTCACGGTCAAGCACCTTATAATGGTTCTTGTGCCTTTGGAACGTTCCGATGTGACTGTCGAGATGAGTATTTTCATGATGGTCTCACAACAAGGAGGGGAAGGCTTAAGCAGTGGCGGAGCGTAATCCGACATGAACCTCATTATTTCCTTTAGTTAATTCTATAATGAGATCTTATTATCGTCATCTCCTAAACTATCTCTAATCTTTTTTTTTTTCACTTCTCCGCACTCTTCTCTACATGTACGTAATACTTATAAATTGTAATGCAGCGTACAGAGAGGAGAGATCATTAATAAGATCTAATAGATATTTTGTGATCCTTCCATTAAGAACACTGTAGAGCCGAGTGGTAAAGTTGTTGTTGTCTAACACCTATTCAGCGCTCCAGTTGCTGCCAGTTGTTCTATACTGTGTATGTGATGTACGAGTGTGCTATGGTAAGCTTCCCCTGGTGGCTGGAAGCTGTCATACCGTACACTGTCCCTGCTGTGCTGTACGAGTGTGCTATGGTAAGCTTCCCCTGGTGGCTGGAAGCTGTCATACCGTACACTGTCCCTGCTGTGCTGTACGAGTGTGCTGTGGTGAGCTCCCCCTGGTGGCTGGAAGCTGCCATACCATACACTGTCCCTGCTGTGCTGTACGAGTGTACTGTGGTGAGCTCCCCCTGGTAAATGAAAGCCGCCATACCATACATTGTCCCTGCTGTGCTGTATGAAAGTGCTGTGGTGAGCTCCCCCTGGTGGCTGGAAGCCGCCATACACTGTCCCTGTTGTGCTGTACGAGTGTACTGTGGTGAGCTCCCCCTGGTGAATGAAAGCCGCCATACCATACATTGTCCCTGCTGTGCTGTATGAAAGTGCTGTAGTGAGCTACCCCTGATGACCAGAAGCATCTATACCATACGCTTTGTCCCTGCTGTGCTGTATGAGAGTGCTGTAGTGAGCTCCCCCTGGTGGCTGGAAGCAGCTATACCATATGCTCTGTCCTTGCTGTGCATGTGACATGTGAATTCTTCGTCATGGAAAAATAAGACGTCCCCTGAAAATAAGACATAGCACATCTTTGGGAGCAAAAATTATTATAAGACACTTTCTAATTTCGGGGAAACACGGTATGTGCAATTGGTCTTAGGTGGGATCATATTGATTTACCACCTCTGGATAAGAAGAATATGGGTGGAGTAGGGCTGAGGAATATATATTGCGGGGATCTAACCCAGGTTGGTCAGACATAATATAGAGCTGTAGGGCGGACAATGGTCTGGTTGATGGTGACCATCCTCAACACACCTATTACTATGTACTTTTTGCTACATGGAGAAAAAAATTATCCTGGAGAGACATTTGGTCCCACTTATCATTGGTGTCTCCCCGCCCCCGCACGTTGCTGGCCGCCGGCCTTGTAGTCTATACTTAAATCATTTAGTATTTCCTTATTTTGGACATGTTGCAGTCTGCTGTTTTAGAGAAGTAGGTTGCCCTTTTACAATAATGTACTGTCACCAGCAGCGGTGTGGCCTTTAGAAAGGCGTGTAGCGTAGTTCTGGTGTGATAGAGCAGTTACTCATCTACCCGCGCTTCCACTTCAGAGCTTCCCCCCCAATAATGCAAAAAGTCAACACTGGAAATTATTCTTCCTACTTGTCTTCTCTATGACTTCAGCATCTGAGACCTCCTGGCTCTGGCCCATTGCTGATCGGTAAAGGACTGGTGCATAGAGTGGGAGCAAGGCTAATGACAGCAGGGAGAGAAAAGACGGAAGAGGAACAAGGTGCCGCCCATTATGGTCATCGCCAGATGAGGCGGAGATGTCCTCACATATAGAGATCAGCAAATCTATTGAAACTGATTTTAAGAGGATGTGCTCAATGCATTTGATTCAGAGTTATATAGGAGCAGGCACTCCAGTAATCTGGGAACAAGGCATACACTGAGCAGAGAGTCACACACTCTGAGCAGAGAGGCATACACTGAGCAGAGAGGCATACACTGAGCAGAGAGTCACACACACTGAGCAGAGAGGCATACACTGAGCAGAGAGTCACACACTGAGCAGAGAGTCACACACTGAGCAGAGAGGCAAACACTGAGCAGAGAGTCACACACACTGAGCAGAGAGGCACACACTGAGCAGAGAGGCATACACTGAGCAGAGAGTCACACACACTGAGCAGAGAGGCATACACTGAGCAGAGAGTCACACACTGAGCAGAGAGGCAAACACTGAGCAGAGAGGCATACACTGAGCAGAGAGTCACACACACTAAGCAGAGAGGCACACAATGAGCAGAGAGTCAAACACTGAGCAGAGAGGCACACACTGAGCAGAGAGGCATAAACTAAGTAGAAAGGCATACACTGAGCAGAGAGGCATACACTGAGCAAAGAGGCATACACTGAGCGAAGAGGCATACACTGAGCAAAGAGGCATACACTGAGCAGAGAGGCATACACTGAACAGAGAGTCACACACTGAGCAGAGAGACATACACTGAGAAGAGAGGCATACACTGAGCGAAGAGCCATACACTGAGCGAAGAGGCATACACTGAGCGAAGAGGCATACACTGAGCAAAGAGGCATACACTGAGCAGAGAGGCATACACTGAGCAGAGAGGCATACACTGAGCAGAGAGACATACACTGAGCAGAGAGGCATACACTGAGCAGAGACAGAGAGGCATAAACTGAGTGAAGAGGCATACACTGAGTAGAGAGGCATACACTGAGCAGAGACAGAGAGGCATAAACTGAGTGAAGAGGCATACACTGAGCAGAGAGTCACACACTGAGCAGAGAGGCATACACTGAGCGGAGAGGCATACACTGAACAGAGAGGCACACACTGAGCAGAGAAGGCATATACTGAGCAGAGAGGCATACACTGAGCAGAGAGGCACTCACTGAGCAGAGAGGCATACACTGAGCAGAGAGGCATACACTAAGCGGAGAGACAAACACTGAGCAGAGAGGCATAAACTGAGTGAAGAGGCATACACTGAGCAGAGAGTCACACACTGAGCAGAGAGGCATACACTAAGCTGAGGGGCATACACCGAGCAGAGAGGCATAAACTGAGCAGAGAGTCACACACTGAGAAGAGAGGCATACACTAAGCAGAGAGTCATAAACTGAGCAAAGAGGCACACACTAAGCGGAGAGGCATAGACACTAAGCAGCAAGACATACACTGATCAGAGAGGCATACACTGATCAGAGAGGCATACACTGATCAGAGAGGCATACACTGATCAGAGAGACATACACTGAGCAGAGAGGCACATGCTGAGCAGAGAGACATACACTGAGCAGAGAGGCACATGCTGAGCAGAGAGGCATACACTGAGCAAAGAGGCATACACTGAGCAGAGAGGCATAGACACTAAGCAGCAAGGCATACACTGATCAGAAAGGCATACACTGATCAGAGAGGCATACACTGATCAGAGAGGCATACACTGATCAGAGAGACATACACTGAGCAGAGAGGCATACACTGAGCAGAGAGGCATACACTGAGCAGAGAGGCGCATGCTGAGCAGAGAGGCATACACTGAGCAGAGAGGCATACACTGAGCAGAGAGGCACATGCTGAGCAGAGAGGCAAACATTGAGTGGAGAGACAAACACTGAGCAGAGAGGCATATACTGTATCTAGGTAAATTGTCACTAAGTTATTATATGCTAAGTGTAACCATTGTAGCTGTATATACTGACTGGGGCAGTGTCACGGCCGCGGCGGCTTCCCGCGTCCCGGGTTGCCGCCGCGACCGCCTCCTGTCCCGTGCAGCCGCCGGGGTCCTTGTGTAGGGACCCGGCGCTGCTGCTGCTTCGGCCCCTGGGGCGCCTCACCTCTCCTCCGTGCATGTCGCGGTCTGTGCCGGCCGGCGCGCGTTCCCGCCTCCTAGGGCGCGCGCGCGCCGGCTGTCTCTGATTTAAAGGGGCAGTGCGCTCCTAATTGGTTAGTGGCACCAATCACTCCCCTATAAATCCCAGCATGCCCTGTCCTTAGGGTTGGAGCCTCTACATGCTTCCCATAGCGTTGGCCCAGCCCCCTGTTGTTCCTGTGTCCTATTCCGTTACCTGGTCCCAAGTCCCTGTCCCTGAGTCCTATCCGTTACCTGGTCCCAAGTCCCTGTTCCTGGTTCCTGTCCCCCTGTCACTCCATCAGTTCCTGTGTTCAGCCTGTCACGTGCGCTCTCACCTGCAGACCATTGCCAGTGCCATCTCTTGCCTACTGCTCCTGCCACGCCTCGCCTGCCGACACCAGCAACCAAGCCAGGGGTAGCGACCGGGGGGTCGCCTGCCGCAGCAAGTCCATCCCGCCTTGCGGCGGGCTTTGGTGAAAACCAGTGGCCCCTTAGACTCCGCCCCCTGGTGAGGTTAGTGCCATCGCTGGTGTCGGTCCAGTGGATCCACTTCTCCAGGCGTTACAGTAGGCTCCAACCATGGATCCCGGCGAGGTGCCTGATCTCCGTGACGTCGCCAGAGTGGTCACTCAGCAGGCGCAACAAATCCAGAAACAGTCGCAGCAGATCCAGCAACTCACGGCCGCTTTACAGCAGCAGACTACTGCCCAGCGCACACCACCTCCTGACGCTTCTTCTTCACTCCGACTGGCTCTCCCAAGCAAGTACTCTGGGGACTCTAAGTTGTGCAGAGGATTCTTGACTCAGTGCACCATGCATATTGAACTTTTGAGTAGTCAATTTTCCACCGAGCGCTCTAAAGTGGCTTTCATCATCAGCCTATTGGAAGGTAGAGCCCTGGCCTGGGCCACGCCACTGTGGGATTGTGATGATCCTGTTGCTGCCAATCTCCGGGCCTTCCTATTCGAGTTTCGCTCCGTCTTTGAGGAACCTGCCCGTGCTTCTTCAGCCGAGACTGCTCTCCTCAACCTCTCTCAAGGCAGCTCCTCTGTTGGTGACTACGCCATCCAGTTCCGCACCCTGGCAGCTGAATTGGACTGGAACGAGGCCGCCCTATTGGCCACCTTCAAGAAGGGTCTGTCCAGTCGAGTGAGAGACGTGCTCGCTGCCCGAGACCTGCCTACCTCCCTGAACGAACTCATTCTACTGGCCACCCGAGTCGATACTCGTTTTTCGGAGAGGGAGGAGGAGGTTCGGCATGAACGTTTACTAAGCCATTCCCGTCGCCATTCCCAGCTGGCGCCAGTTTTCCAGAATCCTGACCTTTCGATGTCCCAGCCCTCTCCTGAGATTCCTATGCAGGTGGAACGGGCTCACCTGACGCCTGATGAAAGAATCCGGCGCCTGGAGCTGAATCTCTGTCTCTATTGCGGTGGTTCCGATCACTTCCGGCTGGGATGTCCCCTACGTCCCCAAACGTCCGGAAAATGCTCGCACCTAGGTCCGGTGGGACAGGTGTCCCTAGGTGTGAATGCCACCTTTCCAAGTCTGTCTATGCCAGTTTCCATCCGGACTCCCTCAGGACAAAATCATCAGACTACTGCCTTTCTCGATTCTGGGTCAGCAGGCAGTTTTATTGCGGCAACATTGGTCCAAAGATGGCGGCTACCCGTGACCCGACTAGCCAGGCCCTTGACTATCTCCTCGGTCACGGGCGAAATTCTTACCGACCGTGTGTACTACCAGACCGCACCTTTAGTCCTCCAGGTGGGTCCTTTACATCAAGAAGAGATATCCTTCTACGTCCTGCCCCATTCTTCCCCCGCGGTCCTCCTGGGACTCCCGTGGCTGCAAGAACATGCTCCTCAGCTGGACTGGAGAACCGGGGAGATTCTCAGTTGGGGTCAGGACTGTTCCAACCAGTGTCTCAAGTCACCTCAGACCAAGTGTACTATGTCGTTTCCCGTCCCTGCCAAGCCGCTATCCGGCCTACCGGCAGAAGACCAAGACTCGGCGGATGCCTTCTCTGCCGAGGTGTACCCTCCGTACCCAAGACTGTGGTCATGTCCTCTCACCACCGGGAGAATTTACAGAAGGACCTCGTCCACAGACCCACATTCCCTTGGCACGTTATACCTCCTGATCGCCTAGTACCAGTCGTCACCTCCACTCTTTGGAGAGTACCCCCCGGAAAGACTCATGTTCACCCTGCGCTTCGTAGAGGTATTTTAATGTGGGGACATTCCTCGTTGGAGGCCGGGCACCCTGGAGTCCGTAAGACCGGCCAACGGATCTCTCGCCACTACTGGTGGCCCAGTCTATCCCAAGATGTCAAAGACTTTGTGGCTTCCTGTGCCATTTGCAGGCAAGAAAGAGGGGGAGGCCAAAGGGGGGGGGGGTACTGTCACGGTCGCGGCGGCTTCCCGCGTCCCGGGTTGCCGCCGCGACCGCCTCCTGTCCCGTGCAGCCGCCGGGGTCCTTGTGTAGGGACCCGGCGCTGCTGCTGCTTCGGCCCCTGGGGCGCCTCACCTCTCCTCCGTGCATGTCGCGGTCTGTGCCGGCCGGCGCGCGCGTTCCCGCCTCCTAGGGCGCGCGCGCGCCGGCTGTCTCTGATTTAAAGGGGCAGTGCGCTCCTAATTGGTTAGTGGCACCAATCACTCCTCTATAAATCCCAGCATGCCCTGTCCTTAGGGTTGGAGCCTCTACATGCTTCCCATAGCGTTGGCCCAGCCCCCTGTTGTTCCTGTGTCCTGTCCGTTACCTGGTCCCAAGTCCCTGTTCCTGAGTCCTATCCGTTACCTGGTCCCAAGTCCCTGTTCCTGGTTCCTGTCCCCCTGTCACTCCATCAGTTCCTGTGTTCAGCCTGTCACGTGCGCTCTCACCTGCAGACCATTGCCAGTGCCATCTCTTGCCTACTGCTCCTGCCACGCCTCGCCTGCCGACACCAGCAACCAAGCCAGGGGTAGCGACCTGGGGGTCGCCTGCCGCAGCAAGTCCATCCCGCCTTGCGGCGGGCTCTGGTGAAAACCAGCGGCCCCTTAGACTCCGCCCCCTGGTGAGGTTAGTGCCATCGCTGGTGTCGGTCCAGTGGATCCACTACTCCAGGCGTTACAGGCAGCATGTAGTGTATAAATGGCTAAGTGTTCAGGAGCAGGGACTCCTATGCTTGAAAGGAGTCCATGCTTATGTCAGCTATTCACTTGGTTTTTGGGGGGAATTTTGGATTTAAATTGGTCGATGATGGACTGTAATGCAATGCACCTGCCAAGTCTTTAAAACTGAGAGATAAAAGAAAGATGATAGATAATAGAGAGATAGATAATAGATAGATAGAAGATAATACAACTATAAGAATAATTATAGTAAGTAAATTACTCTTGCTCCGTATACAGAATGAAGGTTATTAGTAGTGTAGATAAGTGAAGACCCCGCCACATATAAAGTAGCCTATTTACCGACTGTAGAAATAAAGTGATATGTAAACATCTATTTCTAGGCTGGAGAAACCCATAATTGTATATTAAGAAAGAGCAGTAATAGTAAGTCTAGCATTATACCGAGAGAAGAACATTGGTGGATTCGGTGGGGAGTTAATGACTCGTGTAATGTAATTTGTTTAGCTGATTTATTTTACTGAAGTATATATATATATATATATATATATATATATATATATATATACACACAGTGGGGGAAAAAAGTATTTAGTCAGTCACCAATAGTGCGAGTTCTCCCACTTAAAAAGATGAGAGGCGTCTGTAATTTACATCATATGTAGACCGCAACTATGAGAGACGAAATGAGAAAAATCCTGAAAATCACATTGTCTGATTTTGTAAGAATTTATTTGCAAATTATGGTGGAAAATAAGAATTTGGTCACCTACAAACAATCAAGATTTCTGGCTCTCACAGACCTGTAACTTCTTTATTAAGAGTCTCCTATAGTGGCCTAGCCAGTCTCCAGATCTCAACCCTATAGAAAACCTTTGGAGGGAGGTGAAAGTCCGTGTTGCCAAGCGACAGCCCCAAAACATCACTGCTCTAGAGGAGATCTGCATGGAGGAATGGGCCAACATACCAACAACAGTGTGCGCCAACCTTGTGAAAACTTACAGAAATTGTTTGACCTCTGTCATTGCCAACAAAGGATAAAGAACAAAGGATTGAGATGAAATTTTGTTACTGACCAAATACTTATTTTCCACCATAATTTGCAAATAAATTCTTACAAAATCAGACAATGTGATTTTCGGGATTTGTTTTCTCATTTTGTCTCTCACACTTCAAGAACTAGTAGCATAGAGAACATTACAGAGCAGTACACCACAGTCTAAGCTGTGAATCAAACCCTGGGGTGAAATCCAATACTTACAGTTACCTCTAGTGTAGTCCCTCTGCAGTCTCTTTGTCTGCCTCTGCTCTCTGCACTCACTTTACCTCACATTTTACTCTTCATCCCTCTACATAAACTTCTATGGGTAAGATGTGATCCGATCTCTCAATCTTTTTTTCTTCAGAGTCAAAAAAAGATGATTAGGGAGCAGAAAAGAAGCGGGAACAGTAGAAAGGGGGATTTGTTCTGATAAGATGTATTACAAAGTTTCTTTTATTAATTTATACAGTTTGTTGAAGTATTGTATTGCCCCCCAAAAGTTATACAAATCCCCAATATACACTTATTATGGGAAATGCTTATATAGTGCTTTTTTCCCCTGCACTTACTACTGCATCAAGGCTTCACTTCCTAGATAACATGGTGATGTCCCTTCCTGGATAACATGGTGATGTCACTTCCTGGATAACAAGGTGATGTCACTTCCTGGATAACATGGTGATGTCACTTCCTGGATAACATGGTGATGTCACGACCCGACTCCCAGAGCTGTGCAGGTTGTGGCTGCTGGAGAGGATGATAGCAGGGGGACACTGAGGGACACAGGACATTGGAGGGACACTAAGCATCCCTTTGCCATCATCCTTTCCAGCAGCCACAGCTCGCACAGCTCTGGGAGTCAGGTCATGACATCACCATATTATCCAGGAAGTGACATCACCATGTTATCCAGGAAGTGACATCACCATGTTTATCCAGGAAGTGACATCACCATGTTATCCGGGAAGTGACATCACCATGTTATCTAGGAAGTGACACCACCATGTTATCCAGGAAGTGACACCACCATGTTATCCAGGAAGTGACATCCCCATGTTATCCAGGAAGTGACATCATCATGGTATCCAGGAAGTTAAGCCTTGATGCAGTAGTAAGTGCAGGGAAAAAAAAGCACTTTATAAGCATTTCCCCTAATAAGTGTATAGTGGGGATTTTTGGGGGGCAATACAATACTTTCATAAAAATTTTCGCCAGATTTCTCCTTTAAGTAGTGATGTAAGTAACTGAGGAACCCTCGTGGGTCACAGATCCTTGTGCATTGTGGTCATTCCACCCCTATGGATTTTCTTTTTTTTTTACAGCCTTCACAGCAGCAGATAGAGGTTGTGCAGCTCCATACTAGGCTTGGTTGGTTGTGTACATGACACTTTCATCCCATTCGCAGTATACATGAACTGTTTTATTTTAACTTACTCTTAACTGTATGAATATGAACAGGGGTCAATAAGAGGAACCCAAATTCCAGTATTTGAACCCTCACAATCTCTATTGGCCTCATTGGTCCACATTCCTCCAGACTGTATAAAGTACAGAACATAATTGGTCATTAAGGGAATAATCTGCTGTAATATCCTCTGATAATATTTAATCACAAGTCTGACGGCCCCAGAGAGGTGGCTCCACATTCATTCTTATTAGATAAAAAGAAGTTCACTTCTTCAAAAGGCTTCGGAAAGAAAGTCTCGGTAACATAAACCGAATGTTCTCCTGTAATTCTCATGAAATGAATACCTAATTTCTTCTAATTAAGCTTCAGATCTGAAATGTTATAATAACCTATGGTGGCTCTCAGAATATGGAATAATTTATTGGCGCCAGCGCAGACTGTTGGCTCCTGAGGAGATCAAATCGCAGCCGAGCCTTGTGATGTCTATGGGATCCGGCTCTTTGTCTGTTTGTTCGGTTTCACAATCATGTTTTGATTTCTTAGATTAGAACATTATAATATTTACTATTATAACTTTATACTGTCCATATATTTACAATGTTCTGTGAATATAAGTGTAGATGGTCACATAGAGAGAAGAATAGCGGAGCTGGTAATGTGTAGGGTAGTGGTCTTCAATCTTGGCTCTCTTGCGGCCATTGGTAGACTACTGGTTCTCCAAGGACTTTGCCTCAAGGTGGTCTTTCATGGCTAAGGCTTTGCACCAGAATAGAAGTTGGTTACCCCTCAGAACCAATGAACTCTCCTCATTGTTCAAAGTGGGTGGCCATTCATCACTGTAGGATGTTGTTAGACAGACGGTAAGATCTCATGTGAAATTGGAGGGTCATTAAAGGGAATTTCTCAACAGACCACAACCTATTGTTTAAGAAGTCCGGCAATTTTCAAAATGTGGCAGCCGGCAGGGGCAAGGGGGAATTTGATTACAGGTACGGACTTACCTATTCCCGTGCCTGCGCTGAATGGCGGGACGGGCAGAGGGACCCCCGCCAGGCTTTGGGATCTCCGGCACTGACATGTCACGACCCTGCTGAAGGACTGGACGCTCAGCCAGTCAGTGACTGAGGCAAGACGCTGCTCCAGTCACTGATTGGTTGAGCAGCCAGGCCATCAGCCCGGACAGGTTTTTTTCCCCCTATGGCGTCATCACAACTCCTGACGCCAGTCATGCCTCTCAACGTGGGCATGCAGAGAGGTAAGTTCGTAATTAAATTCCCCCCTGCCCCTGCCGGCTGTCGAATGTTTAAAAATCACCGGACGTCTCCTTTAAATCGTGTTCAATTTTATTTAAGGATTTTTAGTGATATTTTTTTTTTTGTTTTTGTTATTGTTGTGATGTTTCTATTTTACTATCTACAGTATTTCATAAAACATCCCTGAACTCTTGCAGCTTTCATTTTGCCCACTGAGCTTAAAACTAGTGTTAAGCGAGCACTAATATCCTCGAATACTCATTAAAGTCTATTGGAGACTTGAGCATTTAACCAGGTGCCCCCTGCTCGGCAGAGGGGAGGATGTCTGATTAAACTGAAATCCTTAGAAAGTGGTGGAAACACCATGGAAATGGAACAGGGAACAGCCAGCAATTGTTTGCCTCTCTGGCTATGCCTTCCCCATAGACAACACAGGAATTATCGGCCATCAGTTACTGATCCTTCCTAAACTATTCCCTACACTAATGCTGTCCCTCCTCCCAGGGCCGTCTTAACAGTATTATGGGCCCCTGGGCAGAGGTGTGAATTGGCCCCCCCCCCCAACCGCCACCATCAAATCCCCCACATCTTTGCATATAGTGCCCCCCATAGTAGCCAATCCCCCCCATATAGTGCCCCCCATAGTAGCCAATCCCCCCATATAGTGCCCCCCATAGTAGCCAGTGCCCACATAGTAGCCAGTGCCCCCCATAGTAGCCAGTGCCCCCCATAGTAGTCAGTGCCCCCCATAGTAGCCAGTGCCCCCCATAGTAGCCAGTGCCCCCATAGTAGCCAGTGCCCCCCACAGTAGCCAGTGCCCCCATAGTAGCCAGTGTCCCCCATAGTAGCCAGTGCCCCCATAGTAGCCAGTGTCCCCCATAGTAGCCAGTGCCCCCACAGTAGCCAGTGCCCCATAGTAGCCAGTGCCCCCCATAGTAGTCAGTGCCCCTCATAGTAGCCAGTGTCCCCCATAGTAGCCAGTGGCCCCCATAGTAGCCAGTGCCCCCATAGTAGCCAGTGCCCCCACAATAGCCAGTGCCCCCCACAGTAGCCAGTGCCCCCCACAGTAGCCAGTGCCCCCCATAGTAGCCAGTGCCCCCCACAGTAGCCAGTGCCCCCCACAGTAGCCAGTGCCCCCCACAGTAGCCAGTGCCCCCATAGTAGCCAGTGCCCCCCATAGTAGCCAGTGGCCCCCATAGTAGCCAGTGCCCCCCATAGTAGCCAGTGCCCCCATAGTAGCCAGTGCCCCCATAGTAGCCAGTGCCCCCCATAGTAGCCAGTGCCCTCCATAGTAGCCAGTGCCCCCCATAGTAGCCAGTGCCCCCATAGTAGCCAGTGCCCCCCATAGTAGCCAGTGCCCCCCATAGTAGCCAGTGCCTCCATAGTAGCCAGTGCCCTCCATAGTAGCCAGTGCCCCCCATAGTAGCCAGTGCCCCCATAGTAGCCAGTGCCCCCATAGTAGCCAGTGCCCCCCATAGTAGCCAGTGCCCCCATAGTAGCCAGTCCCCCCCCCCATAGTAGCCAGTCCCCTCCCCATAGTAGCCAGTGCCCCCCATAGTAGCCAGTGCCCCCATAGTAGCCAGTGCCCCCATAGTAGCCAGTGCCCCCACAGTAGCCAGGCCCCCCCCATAGTAGCCAGTCCCCCCCCATAGTAGCCAGTGCCCCCCATAGTAGCCAGTGCCCCCATAGTAGCCAGTGCCCCCATAGTAGCCAGTGCTCCCCATAGTAGCCAGTGCCCCCCAAAACAACAAACCAGTTACTCACCTGTCCGGTGGCCCCAGCAGCTCCTCTCCCGGCAGCGCACACTCCCGACATCCTCTGGCACAGGCAGCGGGGTACAGAGAGACTGCCTGTGCCGGAAGTGACCTGCTGCATGACACATCCAGGACACAGGCAGCGTCTCTGTACCCCGCTGCCTGTGCCGGAGGATGCCGGGAGAGGAGCTGCTGGGGCCGCCGGACGGGTGAGTTCCTGGACCGCCTGCCCCTTCTATCGCCGCTTAGCTGAGTCGATCAGAAGCCCAGGAAAGTGCTGCTCATTGCACTTTCCTGGGCTTCTGATCGGCTGTCAGCTGAGAAGCGATAGAAGGGGCGGGTGGAGGGGGTGGCTCAGGGCCGCTCACTATGCATATGCATAGTGAGTGGCAATACAGGGGGCGGGCGGGACGGCTTCCTTGCGGTGCTCAGCCCTGCTTGGGAGCCGTCTTTGCTTTATAGGACACACTTAGTTTTATAAGTGCGTCTTATAAAGCAAAAAATACAGGTCACAGAGGGCAGGGGCCCCCTAGGACGCAAGGGCCCCCGGGCAGCCGCCTACCCTGCCCAATGGGTAAGACGGCCCTGCCTCCTCCAGCATCTCTCCCTGCCTGCTAAATGAAGGCAAGTGAGCCGAGCATCAGGTAACCCGCGTCTATATAGACCCAGGTCACCTGATGTGGCCGGACAATCACTGCTATGCCAGTAGTCAACATGGCTACGGCATAACAGCACTTTTTATTCTATGTGTAATAAGGAGGAGGATCCTAAAAGTGATGTGTATAACATTACAGCGAAAGATGACACCAGTAACAAAGACAATAGCAGTTCAGCCCCCTCCTCCCTGTGGAATAACCTCTACGCAGGTCACAGAGGTCACAGAGCATGCTCATACAAAGAATAAGGTCTGGAGATGCTCATTGTGTCTATGTCCATGAGACTTGCAGTAAGGCATGTCCTTAACTGCTGTTAAAAACAGCTGAGGCTAGATGGCTACTCCCCAGTATAAAAAATACTAAAGAAAAAAAAACAGAAATTAGAAACAGTTTAAAAAAAGGAACATGTTCTAGTATCTGGATTTAATCAATAATGACAAGTCTTGCCATTACATTCCCTTTAAGACTCCAAACGATGATTGTCGAAGGGTTAATTAGTCTTCTCCTTGACAAAATATGATCTGAAAATGCAAAACTATAGAGGCCAAGGATAGGATCATGGGGTGAATGTGAATGATGTTAGTAAAGGAGTAAATAAGTATCCTCCAGCAATACCCTTGAGTATTTCTCCATCCATCTGGACGCCATAGCCTCCAACTCCGATAGCTGCAGATGCATCTAAATCATCTATTACATCTAATAACCTCTTTCACACTCTTCTATGACCTTACATTGTAGATGGTGTATGATATTAGGGACCATGGTAAAACATGTGTGTGCAACATGATGAGGATGCAGAGGTGAATGCCTGAATACTGACCATTACCCCCCTGTGCAGAAGGCTCCTATATACAGTATATAGATGGTGTAAAGCAATGCGACATAGGTTGGACTTGTATTGCACTCCCTGCAGACTAGATACAGCCACTGAAAGCTGGACATGCACATTATTATGTGTCCGCTGTGATTATATATGTGGTGGGATTGGGAGAAATAGCTGTAGGCCAGATATCCCGTGTTTGGGGGTGAGCGAAGAGTCTAAACCCTACTTGGTGGAAAGAAAGTTGCTATAGACGACGTTGTGCTATTTTGTATTATTATTATTATTATTATTATTATTATTATTATTATTAATAATAATAAAGTGCCCTAGATTCCAGAGCACTGTACAAATGAAAGGGGGTTAACGTACAGAATGTAATATAAAATCAAGACTAAAATGGGAGTAAAGGAAATAACACACTGGTGCATAGAAAGAGAGGACCCTGCTCGCGAGGGCTTACATAGGGAGATAGGATCCTGCCCCCATGAGCTTACATAGGGAGATAGGATCCTGCCCACGAGGGCTTACATAGGGAGAGAGGACCCTGCCCACAAGGGCTTACATAGGGAGAGAGGACCCTGCCCACGAAGGCTTACATAGGGAGAGAGGACCCTGCCCGCGAGGGCTTACATAGGGAGAGAGGACCCTGCCCACGAAGGCTTACATAGGGAGATAGGATCCTGCCCACGAGGGCTTACATAGAGAGGACCCTGCCCACGAGGGCTTACATAGGGAGATAGGATCCTGCCCACGAAGGCTTACATAGGGAGAGAGGACCCTGCCCGCGAGGGCTTACATAGGGAGAGAGGATCCTGCCCACGAGGGCTTATATAGAGAAGACCCTGCCCACAAGGGCTTACATAGGGAGAGAGGACCCTGCCCGCGAGGGCTTACATAGGGAGAGAGGACCTGCCCGTGAGGGCTTACATAGGGAGAGAGGACCCTGCCCACGAGGGCTTACATAGGGAGAGAGGACCCTGCCCGCGAGGGCTTACATAGGGAGAGAGGACCCTGCCCGCGAGGGCTTACATAGGGAGAGAAGACCCTGCCCCCATGAGCTTACATAGGGGGAGAGGACCCTGCCCGCGAGGGCTTACATAGGGAGATAGGATCCTGCCCACGAGGGCTTACATAGGGAGAGAGGACCCTGCCTGCGAGGGCTTACATAGGGAGAGAGGACCCTGCCCCGAGGGCTTACATAGGGAGAGAAGACCCTGTCCCCAAGGGCTTACATAGTGAGAGAAGACCCTGTCCCCAAGGGCTTACATAGGGAGAGAGGACCCTGCCTGCGAGGTCTTACATAGGGAGAGAGGACCCTGCCCTCAGAGGCTTACATAGGGAGAGAGGACCCTGTCCCCAAGGGCTTACATAGTGAGAGAAGACCCTGTCCCCAAGGGCTTACATAGTGAGAGAAGACCCTCTCCCCAAGGGCTTACATAGGGAGAGAAGACCCTGTCCCCAAGGGCTTACATAGGGAAAGAAGACCCTGCCCCCCGAGGGCTTACATAGGAAGAGAGGACCCTTCCCCCGAGGGCTTACATAGGGAGAGAGGACCCTTCCCCCGAGGGCTTACATAGGGAGAGAGGACCCTTCCCCCGACAGCTTACATAGAGAGAGAAGACCCTGTCCCCAAGGGCTAACATAGGAAGAGAGGACCCTGCCTGCGAGGGCTTACAATACATAGGGAGAGAGGACACTGCCTTCAAGGGCTTACAATATACAAGTACATCAACAAGTCGGTTCATTTTCAGGGTATTACAGGAATCAGAAGGTGATAAAAAATGTCATTTTAGTCAAAATAAGAAAAAATCTTGAAAATACTCGAAAAAGCTTTGTCTGCTATACGGATTTTCTTTTAACAGGAACAAGATACAGATGAAACAATACAAGTCTAACCCTGATATGGATTAAGTGTAACAAAGTCTAACAACATTTCCTCCGATGTTACCATGCTGATTCTCGCCTCCAGGGTTTTAGGATGTAATAAAGCTCAGAAATGTGTTTCTTGTCTAGCTGCTTTTTGTACTTTTCTCTCTGGTTATTTCAGTCCGGCTACAAGATGAAGAACATTTCACATAGAAGAAAACGGCAAAGATTACAAGGGAACATTCATGGTCATCCGATGTCATGTGGTGCGGCCCGGAGCCCTAGAGGTTCATATATAATCAGTGATGCCAACATCATGAGAGTTGTGTTACGCGGTTTGCTAACCCGAGGACAGAGCGTTGCTCTCATACAGCAGATTCCAGTGTTTTCTTTGGCATCAAGAGTCGTCACAACACAAAAGTATATCTGTGAATATTTAGGTTAATGATTATATCTATGACAGCATCTGAATGGGCTACCAGAGAACGTGCACAAGTATTCCTAAGGACTATCCTCAGACCTTGAACAACCCAATAAATAAATAACAAACAAAGAAAGCATACTATTCTGCAAATCCACCAAAAAGTCCTGAGGATATTGTATCAGGTAGACATATATTTACACTAGCTAGAGAGAAATAGGTAGAGGCAGGTTTAAACAAGGTTGATTAGGTATGAGGGACAGATAGAAGATTACTTTGTGCACGAGTACACACTGTCCACAGCTCTCCTGGGTGAAGTTAACCCAGTGAGTCACATGTTAGGTTACTTCAGGTGGCCTGTCCTTAACCCCTAGCCGCACCATGCAGTTATAATACGTCATGGTAGGAAGTTAGTTTCAGCACGATGACGTATTATAACTGCGACCGGGAGCCGCAACT
Organism: Dendropsophus ebraccatus; assembly: GCF_027789765.1. Taxonomy (NCBI): domain Eukaryota; kingdom Metazoa; phylum Chordata; class Amphibia; order Anura; family Hylidae; genus Dendropsophus; species Dendropsophus ebraccatus. The sequence goes on from NC_091455.1 coordinate 15,228,272, forward strand.
AAACTGTCAGCTGATAGCTGACAGTTTAGTGTAACTGCCACTGGACCCCCAAAGGAGTTCCAACATCGGCAATTGCCGGCATTGGTGAATCAGTAACGGTAATTGGTGTGGTAAAAAATACATAGGATTACATTGGAATCTCTGCAAAGAAAATGCAAATTTTAACTTTTCACTCTTACTTTGCAGTTATTCCCGTGAAAAGCCCAAAGGGTTAAAAAACTGTGTGACTGTAGATTTGAATACTTGAAAGGGTGAAGATTTCAAAATGGGGTAAATTATGGGGGTTTCTAGTATACAGGCCTCCAAAATATACTCCAAAACTGAACTAGTGCCTAAAGAATTTCTCAGTTTGAAATTTACATGAAAAATTTGAAGATTGCTACTAAACATTAACGGCCTCTGTCATCCTAAAAAAGTAAAAGCATGTTTACCAAATGCTGTTATTATAAAGTAGACGTGTTCTAGATATGAAATAATTTATGTAGTATTACTATTTTCCTTATTGGCAGAGACTTTCAAATGTAGAGAAATGCTATTTTTTTCAATTTTCACAACATTTTGGAGTTTTTTCACAAAAAAAATCTAAAGTTATAAACCCAAATTTACCACTAACATAAAGTAGAATATGTCACGAAAAAAACTATCTTTGAATTACAAGGATCGGTTAAAGCATTCCAAAGTTATTGATGCTTAAAGTGATGTCATATTTGAAAAATTTGGCCGTGTCATAAACGCCAAAACTGGCTGCGTCCCCTAAGGGTTAAAGGAAAAGTCAGGCAGATTATAAAAGCTGGCAGCAGGCAAGGGCAGGGGGGAAGTTGATTACAAGTACAAACTTTGCTCTCTTTGTGCCTGCGGTGAGCATCAGGACTGGCTGTAAGACCCCCACCAGGATCCCAGATCTCTGGAGCTGAGATATCATGACCCGGCTGATGGACTGGCAGCTCAGCCAGTCAGTGACTGGGATGGGACGCTGCTTCAATCACTGATTAGCTGAGTGGCCAGTCCATCACCCGGGACAGGCCTTTCCCCCCGAGTCGTTACGTCATCACAACTCAGGGGAACATACCCTCTGGTGGGGCTCACCAAAGGCACAGAGTGATGTAAGTTTGTACTTGTAATTAGTTTCTCCCCTGCTGGCTGCTGGATTTTATAATCTGCTGGACTTCTCCTTTAAACCGTGTCTGGCAGCATAATAAATATTATTTTAATTACATTTATTCTGCTGCCACACATAGTTTTAGAACAGGTTACCTGAAGTAACCTCACAGGTGGCTCATTGGGTTTACTTTACTGAGAAAGGCAATGAATAGAGATAAGTGAACCGGGTTTGAGTCGATCCGAACCCGAACGTTCGGTATTTGATTAGCTGGGGCTGCTGAACTTGGATAAAGCTCTAAGGTTGTCTGGAAAACATGGATACAGCCAATGACTATATCCATGATTTCCACATAGCCTTAGGGCTTTATCCAAGTTCAGCAGCCACCGCTAATCAAATGCCGAAAGTTCGGGTTCGGATTGACTTGAGCATGCTCCAGGTTCGCTCATCTCTAGCAATGAAGCCTTGTCAGCGAAATGGGTAGTCTACGGTTTTTATTTTATTACATATATTTTTATTATAGACTTTTCTCTACACCAAGTCAATGGGATAAATTTGCAGCAAATTATTGCTCTTGACATTAGCGCTGCAGATCATGTAAATTTTTTCAAATAGTAATATTGTTGAAGGGGTACTCCGGGCAGGAGGACTTTTTTCACTATGGCCGGGGAAGGGGTGGATGAAAGCAACTACATCCGTGCGGAGCAGCGCGGTGCAGAACCAGGAAGGTAAGTGGACATGGTTGCTTTAATCCACCCCATCCCCGGCCATATTGAAAAAAGCCCTCCCGTTCTGATTATTCCTTCAAGGTTCTAATTGTGGCGACCTACAGACATCCAGCACCCCCACCGATCAGCAGTTTAGTGCCAGCATGACAAAGTGAACAGGACCACAACCAAGCGACTCCATTCACTGTGTAGTGGCTGTTGTTAACTTTAATGGGAGGTGAGCTGCAGTTACTCGCTACCACAAAACAGTGAATGGAGCCAATTGCTTCTCGTGTGAATAGAATAGACCTGCGGCTCTATTTATTCCTATGGAGCGACAAAAAGAGACGAGTACGCTGGGCACTGTACTTGGCTCTTTCCGTCACTCCATAGAAATGAATAGAGCTGAGGGTCACTCACTGTACCTGTGGCTTTATTCATAACAGAGGCGGTGGGGCCCGATACAGAGATTTGCAGGGGGTACAGAGGTCAGACCCTCAGCTGAAACATTAATCTTAATTAGTCTTAATTGTAATCTTTGATGCACTGTAAATAAACTTCCTGTATGTATGATCAGTGACTGATGACCTATCCTTTAAAGGGGTTATACAGCGCTACAAAAACATGGCCACTTTCCCCCTACTGTTGTCTCCAGATTGGGTGGGGTTTTGAAACTCAGTTCCATTGAAGTAAATGGAGCTTAATTGCAAACTGCACCTGAACTGGACACAACAGTAGAGGGAAAAGTGGCCATGTTTTTGTAGCACTGGAAAACCCCTTTAAGGGGGTTGTACAGGCAAAAAAAATGCAAACAACAAACAAGTGTCATTTGACCATCATGGTCCAGTGCAGCAGCTGCTCCCCGTTTCCCAATGGTCTCCTTTGTCTTCCAGTTCCTGTGACATCATGGCCCTACAGGGATTCAGGGATTGCCCAGGCAGTTAGAGGAGATAGAGTGGACCACCAGGAGATACGAGTAATACAGCGGCTACACAGGACAGGGACACATGAGTAGCACTTATTTGTTATGTTGGCAGAACCCCCTGCTTTTTTTTGCCCAGACAACCCCTTAAAGTACAGTAGGTGGGTCAGTAATGCTAGGCTAGGTTTAAACATTGTATGAGCTGTTTTCTGAGCCGTTGTTTTACAGCTAAAAAGGGTTTGTGGGAACCCAATAAAGAGCGGAAACTATGGCCCAAGATACTGTCGGAACTAAGCCTAAAACTACTGTAAACTGGAATTCATATAGCAAAGACCCTCACTATGTAATAAAAAAAGAATCCGTAAAATGAAGCCTAATCCTAAAATAATCCTGAACAGCTGCTACAGGACATAAAGAAACATATTGCGGGCTACCTAGGATCCGCCACCTGCTCTCGCCAATCTGCACAGTTTTAGAATTTCTAATAAACAAATATACTGCCGAATCACAAACAACAACAACCACAACCACCTCAAACAATAAACCAGTAACAAAACAAAAGAAGTAACCACGTGCAAAAGGATTGCAATGTCTGGCTGGTCTGGTTGCTGAAAGTCCTGGCAAAGTCTGCAGGTGTCCGGAAACCCTGCAGCTGCTGCGGCTGTCAGTGACAGCTGGACATTCCAGGGAGAAGGTAGAGATGGCCGAGCAGCCTCCCTGCTTTCCCTATTATTGTACTCATTAAACATTATGTAACAGTTCAGCAGCTCCAAAGTTCTAGGCATCGGCAGGAGTTGCGGAGTATTTGCAGATCCAAGGGGCTAATATGTCGTCCCCAGTTACAGGGGAGCCGTGCCCACTCACCTGCACCCATCTGTTGTACCTCGCCTGGCATTCTTTGTACGTTTCTCTGTAAGATAAATTGAGTGTCTCATAGAAAAACATACAGAGCAGTGACAACCTCTCAGTGATAAAACATTACAATATGCACAAAAAAAATTATGATAAATTAAAAATATATACTGTATGTAAAGGGAAAACAAAATAAATAAAAATAAAATAAGTAAGAAAAAAAAATGCAGCTTCTGTCCCCAGCCACTATATATCCCTTATCTGAAAACAACTGTAATGGAAAGGGTACATTGTTTTCATGGCACAAAAAACAAATAAACAAACAAACGACAACAATAAAGTAAAAAAACAAACAAACAGTTATTGGAAAAAAAAATGCAATTTAAAAGTAAAACCCTGTATATCACAGGGAAAATCTGAAGAATAACGGAACTATAGCTACCATGTTTTCCCCAAAATAAGACAGTGTCTTATAATAATTTTTGCTTCCAAAGATGCGCTAGGTCTTATTTACAGGGGGTGTCTTATTATTACATGAAAAAGAATTCCGATGTCACATGTCCAGCAGGTACAGAGTGTACGGTATGGTGACTTCCAGCCACCCGGGGGAGCTCACCACAGCACACTCATAAAGCACAGCAGGGACAGAGTACAGTATGCGTCTTCCGGCCACCAAAAGGAGCTCACCACAGCCCGTTCGTACAGCAAAGCAGGGACAGAGTATAGTATGGTGGCTTCCGGCCACCAGGGGGAGCTCACCACGGCACACTCATACAGCACAGCAGCCACAGAGTACAGTATGCGGCTTCCGGCCACCAGAAGGAGCTCACCACAGCACATTCGTACAGCACAGCATGGACAGAGTATGGTATGGAGGCTTCCAGCCACCAGAGGGAACTTGCCACAGCACACTCGTACAGCACAGCAGGGACAGAATATGGTATGGTGGCTTCCAGCCACCAGGGGGAGCTCCCCACAGCACACTCTTACAGCACAGCAGGGACAATGTACGGTATGGAGGCAGGTAAAGGGATAACGGTAGACTGTGTGCAGCTCTTCATCTGTCATAGGGGACCACGGGGATGGCGGCAGGTGATGGTCTTCATGTCTTGCATGCAGCTGCCCTGCAATGAACGGTGAAGGTAGGAGACAGGCCAAAAAGAATCCTAGCTGTATGCCCTGGTGTTCTGGGGGGCTTGCTTTCAAACAAAAACTTTACTAGGTCTTGCTTTTGGGGGAGGCCTTATATTTAGCAATTCAGAAAAACCTCTACTAGGTCTTATGTTCAGAGGAAAAAGGGTACATATGTAGTGAAAAAGTTAAAAAAAAAAAAATATTTAGTATGGAAAGTGGACCAGCCTAGGAGTGGTTAAACAAAGTAAACCTGAAACCCAGGGGGCTTCTACACAAATGTACCCACACAAACACACACTTGTTATAAGCTACTAGCAGTGTTATAGTATAATAAACTAATCCTACTGGAAATATAACAGCAAAGATATGGAGAAGTAGAGACAATAAAGCGCGAGATCTTCTCTATGGGGAAACCATCATTAAGATGTAAACAAACTAAGTCGAAATTAGAAACCAAGGTTATTCATCAAGTGTTGGAACAATAGGGGATCGCAGAAGATGAAATGATTTCCTTGGGAGTGCGTCGGAGGCCGCGGAAAGCGCTATTCTCTGCTGAACGATAGTAAAACAGATGGACTATTAACTACGCGCGGTAATTAGCTTTTGTCTAGGAATTTGGACACAGTAGGGCCGTTCTCCTGCTCTGTTTGTGGATATTTGCTCTCCGGAATTGCTTGCCAAGTCATTTGAAAATGAAGAGGAATAAGGGACAGATGAATTTTCTTCAGTCTATAAAATATCTGAGGAAGGCAATGGAAGCGCCATTACTCTGAGCGATGTCTTCTGCAGTGATCGGAGCCGGAATGATGAGTGTTTGGTGATACACGGCCGAGAACCAAATATTCGCACTTCACTCGATTTCTTCTATTTACTGAACATTCAGTTTCCGTAAACCTAATATCTGGTTGTGTCACCCACGGCAGTAACAACTGCGGTCAAATGTGATCACTGGTCGGGAACTTTGCCCTCACTCTCTTTTGCTGATTTTTTTGGAGGGTTATTCGAATATGAAAGGGAAAGACATCTCAATGGGATTTAGAGTTTGGTTATTTTTTTAATCTTTGTCTACTTGTGTAACAAGTAGCCCTATGAGCTGTAGATCATGAACTGACAGGCAAAGCACCCATGCTCCAGGCCGTCGCCACACTCCCTCTCGCTGGAGCCTACATGCTCGGGCCCGGCACCACTTCTTCTTCAGTCCCCTGGGGAGTCTTACCGCTCCAAGATCCTGTACTGTGTCCTCCTGGCCGGCGCTTGCATTCCACCTTCCTAGGGCGCATGCACACCAGCTTTCAAAGATTTAAAAGGGGCAGTATGCAGCGAGCCGGGGTACTTTGAAGAGAGTGAGGGGAATGAGGAGAGGATGATGTTGGTAGTAGTCTCTGTGGCGCTGAGCTTCTCAGTGAGGGGACGCACCGAGGGCTGCAGAGTGAGGGTGTGCTATACCTGCAGGATGGCTGGAACTTGTCACGGTCACAGGTGGGCACGAGGGCTTCTGCAGGTACAGGGGGACCCTCTGGCGCTTCCTTGAGTTCTCTCTCTCTTCTGTGGGCTACTGCAGAGGTTCCTGGAGGGGGGTTGCACCTGTGTGTAAGGTGGTCAGTGGTGTGGACCTGTAGTTCCCCCGGGGCCAACCCCAAATACTGCTGTCCGGTACAATGGCCCTTGATGGTGGTGTGGTGCAGATAACCAGGACAACAGGGAGACAAGGAGGGAGCCAGTGTAACAATAATGCGATGCCCTGGCCCCTGGGGGCCACTTCCGCAGTGCTGGTGTTATGAGCGGGCAATGACCGGGGCAGCTGCAGGGGTTATACTTGTCACGGTATAGGCCTGAGGGCTGCACAGCTGTAGGGCCGGTCTGTGGAATCTGCGGGTGATGATGGGCATGCGATTCTTCGCTGCACTTAGTCAGGGCACCAGTTAGTGGACACCAATGCCAGGGTTCAGTAACAGCGGTTTTATTATAGATGAGGTAACTAGTAGCAACAGTCTCTCCGGATGCAACCGGGTATATAGCAGGCTTTGACAAATAAAGCAGGAGTGGTGCTGCATAGGCTGTGAGAATACGTGCCGGATGATGGGAGTAGGAGTATGAGAGAAATAGCGTTGCTGGGTGGATTAGCTTGAGAGTAATACTTGCTGTGAATCCTTGCAGCGATGAGGAGAGATAACGGAATGACACCCAGATGAGAGAGAAGACTCCGGACACTTGAGCAGGCAGATACAGCCGAAGACTTGAATATAGCAGAGCACCTGATCCACACTTCTAGTGGTGAAGTGGGTGCTGCAGAGAAGAAGCCTAACTCCTCTGAGGCAGGAGAGGGACGACACACATCCTCCTTGCTTGGAAGCAGGGGGAAGACTAACTTGTTAGGAGGAAGTGGGAGGTTGGTTGCTCCTGGCCAGAGCTAGTCGGCCATTGGAGGAACCATGGTTACAGGGCACTGGCACGGTCACGTGATCAACAGCCTTGCATACCACTGTACAATGCAAAAATACACAGGAATACATGAGAATACACATGAGAATGCACATTACCAGAGAATACTAGGGGAAAACCAGCAGCAGTTGCAGTGCAAACACTTACCAGAACAGGCATTCACACAGCAAGAGAAATGGCCATAATAGGAGTAGTAGTCTGCATGTTCTGGGACACTGCATACCTCCCTAGCAAATTTCAGCAGACCTCGGCTAATCTAGAAGGCAGCAAACATGAATAGACTGGACAATCAAACAACAGGAATGAATGATGAGAGTGAGTGTGATGAGGTGTGTGTTTCCCACGCCCAAGGCACAGGTGAGAAGAGAGAGAATGAGAAAGAAAACCCTAGTGGCAGGACTATACCTAGGGGTGCCTAACGTACTCTGGTTACAGGTAGTTAGTGCGTGAACCATCTGACGTGTAAGCCAGGACAACTTAACTGCTGGCGGGTGACCCTCCATATTCCAGCCAGTTAGACAGTAGGTTTTCTGTTAAATGTGTTACCCTACTGGAAAAGAGAACTGTGAAGACCTGTGTACTACCTTGGCGTGTCTGAGTAGTGTCTTGGATACCTGGAAGAGAAAAGAACAAAATAATAAAAGCAAACATACATGGGGAGCTCCCTTTCATACCACTCAATCACACACACAAGCACTCCACAGGCCAAACACACGAAAAGGTATCCAAGGTGCGATATGTATGGACAAGTGTGAAGGTTAGGTATGACTATGTGTGATAACTACTGTGTTGGGACAAGACAGAGGCGAACAAATACTGGAAACAAAAAGGAAGGGAAACACAACAGACAACAAATACTGCGAGGTCTTGAGGAGAACTGGCTCACATGAATCTGAATGAAAATCTGAGAGAAATCTGAATGAAAATCTGAGAAAAATCTGCATACGAACTGGCTCAACTAAATCTTTCCAGCTATAGATATGATAATAATACACAATAATGAGACTGGATGAGAAAATACACTCCTGCATGAACTGGACTTTCTCTGAGGTATATGTAAACTGACTTCTCTTACTCAGAGGAGGAGCTATCTGTCTTAGACACTGGAAAATATACTGTTTTACAAAAGAGGCACTCTACTCTGAGGCAATCTATATAACCTTGTGCTTACTCAGAGGAGGAAATACAAAGACTTTGATAACACTGGAATGCAATAGTAGAAAAAAAAAATGCAATAATGAAATAAGTGCAATAATACCCTGTGTGGAACACACAATCACAGGAAAGTGCATTAGGAAGGAATGGGTTAAGTGTCTCTGTTAGGTAGAGTCTCTTTTAGGCAATTGAAACCATCGTCCATGTAAAAGGCTCTGGGACAGGCACTAGAGAACCTTTTGTTATTGTAAGTGTCCATCAGCTCATGGCTGGTTAGTACAGGGAACTTGGTCAGGAGGACCAGGCACGAACCTTAAACGTTGCAGGAACTGGAACAAAACAGTTAGACAACAAAAAACAGTTTAAGGACTCTGTTCTCTGTAAGGACACTTAGCAGAAATGTCCTGGAGGACCCTGAGTAGGCTTCTTCTTTTTCTTCTTCCACGGATAGCTATAGCGTGAAGGGCCTGGAGCAGAAGCATCACTGGATGCCGTAGTGACTACAATGCTGGGCGTCACCGTAGTGATAGGAGAGATGATGGGGGCCACATGATAGGTGACGGTCGTGGTAGAAGAGGCAGCCTTAGCCACAGCAGTGGGGGCAGTAGAGGGGACTGCGGTAGTAGACGGGCCCGCTGTAGTGGAAGCTGCAGGAGTAGCGCTAGGCATAGCGGTGGCAGCTGTAGTGGCAGACGACAGGGCAGCGAGGGCCTGCTGAATGTCCTCGATCAGCTGCATAATCTTAGGCCCCGGCCCGAGCATCCATTGCGGCAGGGGCGGCGAATCACGCCCTGGAGGTTGCCACAGACCCGGGGATATGAAGGCCTTAGCAGAGCTCTCCCCTTTAGGGCCAGGGACTGAGGACAACAGAGTCGGTCCACTTACAATGTGTTCGCTGTCCCGTGATGAGGACCCTCCGGTACAAGAAGCGAGGTCAGCGGTGCTGGAGTGACCGGGTCCCGGAGAAATGCTGGTTTCAGGTATGGGCCCCTCATTCTGATCAGCAAAGGCCGGGATGAAGGCCCGGCGAAGACTTCCGTCGTCCGACGGGGCAGCAGCCCAGCTGGTGTCGCTGTAGGATGGGAGCAGTGCTAGCAGGCAGGCAGGATTGCTCTCCGGCAGCTCCGGCATCACTGGTGCTGCGGCTGCAGGCAAACGTTTCTCGGGGGCCGCCATCTTGTCACGCTCTGGCCGGAACTTGTAGCAGGAAGGGGAGGAGCGCCAGGCTGGAGGATCAGGTTCCAGAATCTGCCCAGCAACAGTGACGTCATCCAGCCCAGGCAGCCAATCAGGAGCAGCCAATGTAAAGTCTATGGCGCCGGACGATTCCCGCACTTTGGCAGCATGGCGGTTACCCCCTCCTCTCCACGGTATGGCGCAGCCAGAAATTGAAGAAGACGACGGCCATCTTGTGTACTGTTTAGGGCCCGAAACACTTCAATCACCCCCATAGTAATTGGCAAAGTCTCTGGGGGGGGTAGCAGTACAGTTCTGGGGACACTGACAGTTGGCACAACACAGTCTGTATCCTGTTCGTGACGCCAAAAATGCGATGCCCTGGCCCCTGGGGGCCACTTCCGCAGTGCTGGTGTTGTGAGCGGGCAATGACCGGGGCAGCTGCAGGGGTTATACTTGTCACGGTATAGGCCTGAGGGCTGCACAGCTGTAGGGCCGGTCTGTAGAATCTGTGGGTGATGATGGGCATGCGATTCTTCACTGCACTTAGTCAGGGCACCAGTTAGTGGACACCAATGCCAGGGTTCAGTAACAGCGGTTTTATTATAGATGAGGTAACTAGTAGCAACAGTTCTGTCCGGATGCAACCGGGTATATAGCAGGCTTTGACAAATAAGGCAGGAGTGGTGCTGCATAGGCTGTGAGAATACGTGCCGGATGATGGGAGTAGGAGTATGAGAGAAATAGCGTTGCTGGGTGGATTAGCTTGAGAATAATACTTGCTGTGAATCCTTGCAGCGATGAGGAGAGATAACGGAATGACACCCAGATGAGAGAAAAGAATCCGGTCACTTGAGCAGGCAGATACAGCCGAAGACTTGAATATAGCAGAGCACCTGATCCACACTTCTAGTGGTGAAGTGGGAGCTGCAGAGAAGAAGCCCAACTCCTCTGAGGCAGGAGAGGGACGACACACATCCTCCTTGCTTGGAAGCAGGGGGAAGACTAACTTGTTAGGAGGAAGTGGGAGGTCACATGGTTGCTCCTGGCCAGAGCTAGTCGGCCATTGGAGGAACCATGGTTACAGGGCACTGGCACGGTCACGTGATCAACAGCCTTGCATACCACTGTACAATGTAATAATACACAGGAATACATGAGAATACACATGAGAATGCACATTACCAGAGAATACTAGGGGAAAACCAGCAGCAGTTGCAGTGCAAACACTTACCAGAACAGGCATTCACACAGCAAGAGAAATGGCCATAATAGGAGTAGTAGTCTGCATGTTCTTGGACAGTGCAATAACTCCTTTACTGATAGACTTGCAGGTGTTTTCACAGTCTTTTGGCATACAGCGGTGAATACTGGCGGCTTTGACTGAGTTACTGCGCTTGTGGAGAGTCTGGTGGTGTGTGGAGAGACGATCTGCCTCAGATCCTGTTCTGCCAGTACGTGTGGGACGCTGGTGAGCACTGTGATCTTGTGGACCTCTTCCCCAATGGTGCTTGAGTCTGCCGTTCCCTCCCAGTCAGCTAGGGAGCTTCCTGCTTAGGTTACTGGGCCGGGCCTTAGGCCACAACTTTCGGGTCCCAGAGGTATCCAGGGGTCCTAGTAAAGCTTACCCCCCGAATTCAGGAAGATGGGTGCCGAGGCCTACGTTAACTCTGCTCCCTTTTACAGCCAAGTCCGTCCACTTAGGGTGTCGGTGTTTAGGATTCCCACTGACTGTAAGTGTGCTGGCCCTTTCCTGAGGGGGCACCTGACAAACTGTCTCTCAAAGTCTCTCTTTTCCTCTCACCTCCAGCTGTTTTCTTTGGCTGCTCTGTTCTTGTTGCCCTCAGCAGCTTCTCTCTGTGGTGATGGTCTCTCATGAGGTGATGTTGTTCCCTCAGCAGCTTCTCTCTGTGGTGATGGTCTCTCATGAGGTGATGTTATTCCCTCAGCAGCTTCTCTCTGTGGTGATGGTCTCTCATGAGGTGATGTTGTTCCCTCAGCAGCTTCTCTCTGTGGTGATGGTCTCTCATGAGGTGATGTTATTCCCTCAGCAGCTTCTCTCTGTGGTGATAGTCTCTCATGAGGTGATGTTGTTCCCTCAGCAGCTTTGCTCTGTGGTGATGGTCTCTCATGAGGTGATGTTATTCCCTCAGCAGCTAGTCACTTGTCTCAGCTAAACACTACAACTGCCAACCCACTTGCTGGCACTTTCTAGGCTTACACTACCTGGAGCAGTTCCCACTAAGGTCAGTAGGTGTCGCTGTTTTGTGTGGCGTGCAGTAAAAAGCATGTAACCCATTCTCTGCCTTCCAGTTACTGGTACCGAGAAATATACATAACAGTTTAATATAAGACATATTAACTCCTAGAATATATAACAAAACACTTGTTAACAGGTGCCATCCTCAGCCCAGCCACAGGGATTACGCTCTGGTATACTACAAGAACACCCTCAATTACACTTCCCAATAAATGTTGCACCCCCCTGTTAAAGCTTCTGTATGCCTCTGGTCCCTGTCCGTGATTGCTGTCCTTGTTCCTGCTGTGTTCCTGCCTTCTTGCCTGCCTACATGTCTGCAGCTGCACCTCGCCATCTCCACTAGCAAACTAAGAGAGGGATAGCAACCGGAAGTCACCTGCCACCACAAATTCCACCCCCTTTGTGGCAGGCTCTGGTGAAGACCAGCGTCCCCTTAGATTCTGCTCCCTGGTGCAGCTTACGTCATCACTAGCGGCGGCTCAGCAGATCCACTACTCCTGCCATTACACAGCATTTGATTACCGGTGGCTGAAGAAAATGAATGCAGCCCTAGGGAATTCTGGAAAACAGTTATAGACCTTTTCCCAGACCCGCTAGGGCTACATCTAAATTCATCAGCCACCAGTATTCAAATGCCAAGCGATCCTACACATGCAACTCAAGCATGCTCGAGTCCCGTTCATCTCTAAACTGGACTCATGTCTTCCAAAAAGATGTTCTAGATGTTCCTGCAAGACAAGTGTTTGTGTTCTTTTGGTGAACAGTGGTTTATGGCGTGTAAGCCTCCCACCATTGACCATACCTGAGGAGGGTGAGGCGAGGAACTCTTTGAATGTCCATCTGGGTTCTTCTGTGACCGAATGAGTCGCTTTGTAAAATTTCAGTAGGGTGACAACTTATGGGTTCACCATTGTTGGCAGTTTTCTACATCCATGGTTAAGGGGTCTCACTGTGGTTTTCTGGAGTTTCTGGACCTTAAATGGGCACCGTTATAAATCAGGAGAACGAGCCAAGAGAAGTATACGGTAGTGCATTTGCAGTCAGCTCCATCGAGGCAGATCCATTATAAGTCAAAAGAGCCACCTGGATGGAGATGATCAACAGGGGGAATGTCGCCCCACCAATCAAAACTTTTTACATGTCCATGATGTCCCTGTGAATGTGGCTTTATGTGTTCTTTGGTGAGATGTGGGTCATCTTTGTCTTGTATTAAAGGTACCAATCATAAAAAAAAAAAACTTCTGACTTCATCACGACACAAAAGCCCCACAGGACAAGCCACAGATTCACATATAACATGTCCGTAATAATAGTACAACTGGGGACCTACAAGAATAGATCACATCAAGAGAAAACTAGGTCGAAATCCCTTAAAATGCCAACTTTATTAACATGTAAAATACATACATAATGTTTGTCGAGATGTTAAGAGCAGACAAGCCAAGAGTCAAAAATATACCAGGGGTATGATAGTAACTGTAAATGTAAAAGACCACGCACTAAAATAGGGACGCAGATAAAAGTAACAATATGGCGGTATAATAAAGCTATTGGAGGCTATAAGGCGTTAACCAGCTCGGTACAACACAGTAGTAGAAATATCGCCATGTACTGAGGGGTAAATATAATATCATTATTGCTCCAAACTACAGGACCCACCAAGTATGTAACAGTTGCTGATCCATATGCAAGTTATAAGATATACCTGCGTGTTTCGCCTTTGCTTCCTCAGGGGACTCTGCAAGTGTAATGCAAAGTGTCAGTGAAAGGCATGATGGCACAGTACAGACCAGTCCCTAAGCCAGCGTAAAGTAATGAGAATAACCACTGTAGGCTACCAGGACATTCAGTATTATCCTGTAAGACACCTTTAGCTACCAGGAAGATTTGGCTATAGCCTGTGTAGTGTTACATAAAATCACATTGTTCTTATTAGGGATGGTCCGAACCAAGTTCGGTTCGGGTTCGTACGAACCCGAACTCTCGGCAATGATTCCCGCTGTCTGCCCGCTCCGTGGAGAGGGTGGATACAGCGGGAGGACCGCCTGGAAAACTGGGATACAGCCATAGCCATAGGCTGTATCCCAGTTTTCCAGGCGGTCCTCCCGCTGTATTCACTCGCTGCACGAAGCGGGCAGACAACGGGAATCGAATGCCGAGCGTTCGGGTTCATACGTTTTGGACCATCCCTAGTTCCTATTATGTAAAATGACCCCTTTAACTATGTATGTATATTGCATTTCTACAAGTTAAAAGGGGAACTCCGGTGATTTTCTTTCAAATCAGCTGGTGTCAAAAAGTTAGGCATTACCTCCTAAAGGGGTACTCTGGCATTATTATTATTTCTTCAAATCAGCTGTTGTCATTAAGTAAAATAGATTTTTAATTTACTACGATTTAAAAATCTCCAGTCTTCCAGTACTTATCAGCTGCTGTATGCTCTGCAGGAAGGGGTGTATTCTTTCCAGTCTGACACAGTGTTCTCTGCTGCCACCTCTGTCCAGGAACTGTCCAGAGCAGCAGCAAATCCCTATAGAAAATCTCACCTGCTCTGGACAGTTCCTGACATGGACAGAGGTGGCAGCAGAGAGCACTGTGTTACACTGGTAAGAATACACCCCTTCCTGCAGGACATACAGCAGGTGATAAGTACTGGAAGACAAGATTTTTTTTTTTTAATAGAAGTAAATTACAAATATATGTTACTTTCTGACACAAGTTGATCTGAAAGGGAAAAAAATGTGCTGGGGTACCCCTTTAATACTAAGTTATAGATTGTGTTTGCTATGACATTATCCCATAAGGGGACAGAATGGTTGTGGGCCTAGCTATAGTCCTAGCCTTCACATCAGCTGCTATGAAGCCAAGAAGCTAAGGGGACCAACTGGGGTTAAAATTGACAGATACACTGTAGCTTAAGAATCAGACTACACTGTTTGTAGTCTGTTACCATGGAGATGCATATGTCTGGATAGGATCTTTAAACATAAAACAGAAGGACAATTTTGAAGGTATTTTCCAGGACATTCAGGATGCTACACCATGTTTATTAGCTGGGTGGGGGTAAAACACCAACTGAACAACTCCTTTGGGAAATAATTTCCTGATCTCATCAAACTAGATCAGGGGTAGGGAACCTTGGCTCTCCAGCTGTTGCAAAACTACAACTCCCATCATGCCTGGACAGCCAAAGCTTTAGCTTTGGCTGTCCAGGCATGATGGGAGTTGTAGTTTTGCAACAGCTGGAGAGCCAAGGTTCCCTACATCTGGACTAGATCTACAGTTCATTTTTCTTTATGCCCCTAGTGGTTGGCTAAAGAATTGCATTGACATTGAAAAGATACAATGTTTCCTTTGACTGAAAACTGGAAATGGAATTTTTTTTTTTTTTTTACATTTCATTTAAGGCCTATCCGCCAATCTCAGTCCCGTCTGTAGACAGACGCCTGCACCTATAGATATATTCTCTATTCCACCACACAAGAAATGTAATTTACATTCAAATATGAAACAAGTGTTTGGCGGATGCAAAAAAAAAAAAAAAATTGAGGCCGGAGGCGGAAAGTGAAATATATCCATGAATTGAAAATAACAGGGACGGCTCCCATCACCTTCAATTTGCCGCCGTGATATCCTTCCCCCGCATGGCGGTATATTGCCACACAGTACATTGCTTTTTATTAAAATCCGTGAGAAATTGAATATGTCGGACTGATGTAGATACGGAGAAGTGGAGATAAAATAGCAATTATGGCCGATGCCTTTCTAGTGCCCGGCTCCCCATAACAATCCCGCTCCATATTAATAAATCAAAGCGCTGAGGATCCTGGTAGGGGAGCGCCGAGCGTCTTATATCACCGGCGTCACAATGATAATCCGTACATTTCATAGATATTAGAGATTCCTATCAGCTCCCCAAGAAAATATTAGGATATCAGCTCTCGGCTTTTGTCACTTGAAGATTTATTCTAATTTCCGTCTTCCTTTAGCTTTTTTTTCATCTGCTGCTCAGTTAATTTTAACCCCTTTAAATCCCTTTCTCCTTGTTGGTATAACCTGGGCATCTTCTGTATATAATTATATATGTACAGCTGGTATAACCTGGGTATATCCGGTTTATAATTATATATGTACACCTGGTATTACCTAAGTATATACTGTATATAATTATATATGTACAGCTGGTATAACCTGGGTATCTCCTGTATATAATTATATATGTACAGCTGGTATAACCTGGGTATATCCGGTTTATAATTATATATGTACAGCTGGTATAACCTGAGTATATCCTATATATAATTATATGTGTATATTCTGTGTAATATCTGTATATTATCACAGTGAATGTCCGTTCTCTATAGGCATCTGAACTGGTATACAGCTGGTATAACCTGGGTATATCCTGTATATAATTATATATGTACAGCTGGTATAACCTGGGTATATCCGGTTTATAATTATATATGTACAGCTGGTATAACCTGAGTATATCCTATATATAATTATATGTGTACAGCTGGTATAACCTGGGTATGTACTGTATATAATTATATATGTACAGCTGGATTAACCTGGGTAACTCCTGTAGATAATTATATATGTACAACTGGTATAACCTGAGTATATCCTATATATAACTATATATGTACAGCTGGTATAACCTGGGTATATACTGTATATAATGATATATGTACAGCTGGTATAACCTGGGGATCTCCTGTATATAATTATATATGTACAGCAGGTATAACCTGGGTATCTCCTGTATATAATTATATATGTACAGCTGGTATAACCTGGGGATCTCCTGTATATAATTATATATGTACAGCTGGTATAACCTGGGGATATCCTGTATATAGTGATATATATGCAGCTGGTATAACCTGGGTAGCTCCTATATATAAGTATATAGAGAGAGAGCTGGTATGACCTGGGTATCTCCTGTATATGATTATATATGTACAGCTGGCATAACCTGGGTAGCTCCTATATATAAGTATATATAGAGAGAGCTGGTATGACCTGGGTATCTTCTACTGCACATGCAGTAGAGCTGAAATTGTCATGTTCCCTGTTATGAGATGTAGCAGTGATAAGTTTGTACAGAGTTTACAGTGAATTTTCAGCCAGGAGTTATGACCATTGATGACTGCGGCTTGGCATATATTGCGGTGGATACACGGCCTTTATAGAGCCGCTTCCCGTTCCTCGGAGCGCACTATAATTAAGCACATATTAAGCTGTGTACAAACAGTTATTGGTCTCAGAGCCGCTCTGCTCCGGTTATAGACTTTATTACAGCCAGATTTCTGTATCCACAGTCTGACACACACTCCAAAAAAATATAACACTTCCCCCAAATTTAAGGTGATCTGCAGCTCTCCAGACGTACAGCCGGGGAAGATTTATACTATCATAACATTATCTGGCACAGAAAGGAGAGACGGCAGTATTAATCCTCCATATAAAGCCCAGAGTCGGCTCATATCACAGGCAGCACAGGAGTTACTGCAGAGAGGATACAGAGGTCACACCTATCCATAGCCGCACTGTCCTGCTGATAATACATTTGTGGTGTCCCACCACGGTTGTTGCTATTAGATACATCCTTCACAAAAGCCTGTACTCCAAGTGTAAGTGGTGATGCAGTCGTACATAAGTTTTGTCACTAGATTTCACTAGTATGTATATCCTGAACCTAGGTGTTGCACAGCTGTAGTACTTGCTCTTTCTTCTTTTTTACCTATCTCTTTTCTCTTTTCTTCTCTTACAATCTCTTCTCACCCACTCACAGCAGGTATTACATACCCTGTAGGAGGTAGTCACATGGGGATAGGAAGTGTTAGTGAGTCTTAGTCATGTTGTTGAGCAGAGAGGACGTGTCCAGTGTAGTCTGAGGTGTGATAGTGAACGGACACAGGACCAGGACACTCGTTTCCTGAAAACAACTCTTCCACATGCTATGCAGTATTAGACACTCTCAGAGAGGACAAGTCAGGGATTATTCCAGCCCACACTGAGAAGAAGTCTAAAGGTGCAGGACGTTATCCTATTACAGAGGAACTGATCCAGAAAGAGCAAAGTTGCTAGAGGCCTACCTACTCTATCTCATAGCATGGGTGTAACCAGAAAACTCTGACCACTCTGCTCAACTCAGGTAAGAAGGTCTGGGGCTTGTGTCACCCTCTAGGACGGTTCGCCAGACACTGCTGGGCAATAGGTGGTGTAAAAATCAAAGAGTCAAAACACAGCCACAAGTATTCTATTTACTCTCAAGTATTCTACTCATTCTACCTCTAAAGTTCCGGCAGAGCACAGTACTACATTGGATTTGGACTCTCTCGACATCCTCCTCTCTACTTCTCTGAACTTACTCTGCTTCTCAGCACGCAACCAAGCCAGCACGGCTCTTCTACCTCTCAAGCTTTCAGTACAAGTCTTGTCAATCAAGTCCAGAGTTTATTGTCAAGTCAGAGGTCTATTGTGTATCACTGTGTCAAGTATTCCTGAAGTAAAGAAGAGGTTATTTATTGTAACAGGACTCAGTGATTCTTATCAAAGCACCTACACAGTAACAACACCTTCCTTGGGTCATCTCCCCTTTCTGTGGGTGGCGGTACCAATAGTCCGGGTGGGTCACAACTCCACTCCAGACCACTGTGGTAAACACCCAAGGGACCCCCTCAAAGCCCGGCAGGTCACCGACCACAGGGGAAGGTTATAGCCAGCCTCCCTAAAATGAAAGCAGGTGTGCCACCATACCTGTGTGCCCAACCGACACTGGCGCCATGACAATCTAACATCTGGCCGAGCTATACCCCGACCAACCACCACAGGAGTGGCGTCACACGTTACCATCTAGCAAGTGACTGGTCGAGCCCCACAGCAATGCACCACATATATACAGAGGTCACACCTATCCATAGCCGCACTGTCCTGCTGATCATTCATATACAGAAGGTGGATATAGAAGTTTTCACGTCCCTATGCAAATTACATGTTTTATTGATATTGGATAAATGCAGAAATGATTCCTGGTTGGTCTATAGTAAAAAAAGTGTGTCACCTGCAGCAGGTTTGGCACCTTGTTAGATTCTATGCTCGTAATTTTCAGGAATTTTCAAAACTGCATCCAGTGTAGACAATGCTCTGTGAGCTCTACAGCCTGGACTCCAGATTGATACATTGTACATAGCCAGTCCTGCTCTCAGCTGTATCCAGTCTATAGACAATGCTCTGTGAGCTCCAGACTGATACATTGTACATAGCTAGTCCTGCTCTCATCTGTATCCCGTCTATAGACAATGCTCTATGAGCTCCAGACTGATACATTGTACATAGCTAGTCCTGCTCTCAGCTGTTTCCAGTCTATATACAATGCTCTGTGAGCTCCAGACTGATACATTGTACATAGCTAGTCCTGCTCTCAGCTGTATCCAGTCTATAGACAATGCTCTGTGAGCTCTACAGCCTGGACTCCAGACTGATACATTGTACATAGCTAGTCCTGTTCTCAGCTGTATCCAGTGTAGACAATGCTCTGTGAGCTCTACAGCCTGGACTCCAGATTGATACATTGTACATAGCCAGTCCTGCTCTCAGCTGTATCCAGTCTATAGACAATGCTCTGTGAGCTCTACAGCCTGGACTCCAGACTGATACATTGTACATAGCTAGTCCTGTTCTCAGCTGTATCCAGTGTAGACAATGCTCTGTGAGCTTTACAGCCTGGACTCCACACTGATACATTGTACACAGCTAGTCCTACTCTCAGCTGCATCCAGTGTAGACAATGCTCTGTGAGCCTCAGACTGATACATTGTACATAGCTAGTCCTGCTCTCAGCTGTATCCAGTGTAGACAATGCTCTGTGAGCCTCAGACTGATACATTGTACATAGCTAGTCCTGCTCTCAGCTGGATCCAGTGTAGATACAATGCTCTGTGATCTCTACAGCCTGGACTCCAGACTGATACATTGTACATAGCTAGTCCTGTCTATAGACAATGCTCTGTGAGCTCTACAGCCTGGACTCCAGACTGTTACATTGTACATAGCTAGTCCTGCTCTCATCTGTATCCCGTCTATAGACAATGCTCTATGAGCTCCAGACTGATACATTGTACATAGCTAGTCCTGCTCTCAGCTGTTTCCAGTCTATATACAATGCTCTGTGAGCTCCAGACTGATACATTGTACATAGCTAGTCCTGCTCTCAGCTGTATCCAGTCTATAGACAATGCTCTGTGAGCTCTACAGCCTGGACTCCAGACTGATACATTGTACATAGCTAGTCCTGTTCTCAGCTGTATCCAGTGTAGACAATGCTCTGTGAGCTCTACAGCCTGGACTCCAGATTGATACATTGTACATAGCCAGTCCTGCTCTCAGCTGTATCCAGTCTATAGACAATGCTCTGTGAGCTCTACAGCCTGGACTCCAGACTGATACATTGTACATAGCTAGTCCTGTTCTCAGCTGTATCCAGTGTAGACAATGCTCTGTGAGCTTTACAGCCTGGACTCCACACTGATACATTGTACACAGCTAGTCCTACTCTCAGCTGCATCCAGTGTAGACAATGCTCTGTGAGCCTCAGACTGATACATTGTACATAGCTAGTCCTGCTCTCAGCTGTATCCAGTGTAGACAATGCTCTGTGAGCCTCAGACTGATACATTGTACATAGCTAGTCCTGCTCTCAGCTGGATCCAGTGTAGATACAATGCTCTGTGATCTCTACAGCCTGGACTCCAGACTGATACATTGTACATAGCTAGTCCTGTCTATAGACAATGCTCTGTGAGCTCTACAGCCTGGACTCCAGACTGTTACATTGTACATAGCTAGTCCTGTCTATAGACAATGCTCTATGAGCTCTACAGCCTGGACTCCAGACTGATACATTGTACATAGCTAGTCCTGCTCTCAGCTGTATCCAGTGTAGACAATGCTCTGTGAGCTCCAGACTGATACATTGTACACAGGTAGTCCTGCTCTCAGCTGTATCCAGTTTAGACAATGCTCTGTGAGCTCTACAGCCTGGACTCCAGACTGATACATTGTACATAGCTAGTCCTGCTCTCAGCTGTATCCAGTGTAGACAATGCTCTGTGAGCTCCAGACTGATACATTGTACACAGGTAGTCCTGCTCTCAGCTGTATCCAGTTTAGACAATGCTCTGTGAGCTCTACAGCCTGGACCCCAGACTGATACATTGTACATAGCTAGTCCTGCTCTCAGCTGTATCCAGTGTAGACAATGCTCTGTGAGCTCCAGACTGATACATTGTACACAGGTAGTCCTGCTCTCAGCTGTATCCAGTTTAGACAATGCTCTGTGAGCTCTACAGCCTGGACTCCAGACTGATACATTGTACATAGCTAGTCCTGCTCTCAGCTGTATCCAGTGTAGACAATGCTCTGTGAGCTCCAGACTGATACATTGTACATAACTAGTCCTGTCTATAGACAATGCTCTATGAGCTCTACAGCCTGGACTCCAGACTGATACATTGTACATAGCTAGTCCTGTCTATAGACAATGCTCTGTGAGCTCTACAGCATGGACTCCAGACTGATACATTGTACACAGGTAGTCCTGCTCTCAGCTGTATCCAGTTTAGACAATGCTCTGTGAGCTCTACAGCCTGGACTCCAGACTGATACATTGTACATAGCTAGTCCTGCTCCCAGCTGTATCCAGTGTAGACAATGCTCTGTGAGCTCCAGACTGATACATTGTACATAGCGAGTCCTGCTCTCAGCTGTATCCAGTGTAGACAATGCTCTGTGAGCTCTACAGCCTGGACCCCAGACTGATACCTTGTACATAGCTAGTCCTGCTCTCAGCTGTATCCAGTGTAGACAATGCTCTGTGAGCTCCAGACTGATACATTGTACATAGCGAGTCCTGCTCTCAGCTGTATCCAGTGTAGACAATGCTCTGTGAGCTCTACAGCCTGGACCCCAGACTGATACCTTGTACATAGCTAGTCCTGCTCTCAGCTGTATCCAGTGTAGACAATGCTCTGTGAGCTCCAGACTGATACATTGTACATAGCGAGTCCTGCTCTCAGCTGTATCCAGTGTAGACAATGCTCTGTGAGCTCTACAGCCTGGACCCAGACTGATACATTGTACATAGCTAGACCTGCTCTCAGCTGTATACAGTGTAGACAATGCTCTGTGAGCTCCAGACTGATACATTGTACATAGCTAGTCCTACTCTCAGTGATAGAACTGTATCCAGTCTATGATGTGTTCACAAGACAGACCCCCCATGGCGTTGGGCAGAACTCACAGCCTTATAATGGGGTCTGTCAGGTTCCATCATGGTGACTGTCAGTGTGGGTGCTGCCCTGCCGGTGAGTGGGGACAGACGGCTGGTCACAGATTAGCTGGAACAGCGTGACTCTATGGATGTAGTGGTTGGCCGAGGTATAGCTCTGCCTGGTGGTATTTTGTCGTGACGCCAGTGCTGGCTGGGCACACAACTGCTTTTAGTTTAGTGAGGCTGGCTATACCCTTTCCCCTGTGGACAGTGACCTGCCGGGTTGTTTCTGGGTCCCTTGGGCAACTATGACGGTGGTTTGGAGTGGAGTAGTGACTCACCCGGACTATTGGTACTGCCACCCACAGAAAGGGGAGATGCGAGGAAGTGTGATTACCGTGTAGGTGCTTGGTGAAGAACCACAGAGTCCCGTTAGAATAAATATAATCTTGTTACTGTGAAGATACTTGATACAGGAGAATACAGTGTACTTTCGTCTTGATAAATTTCTTAATACTTTAGAGTTCAGATCTGTATTAAGAGTAAAAGGATGACACAGCCGTACTGACTGAGTAGAATACTTGTGCCTGAGTTTTGACTGTTTTGGTCTTTGCACCACCTATTGCCCACCAGTGTTGGGTGACCCATCCTAGAGGGTGACACAAGCCCCAGACCTTGTTACCTGGGATGAGAAAAGAGGTCAAAGCTCTCTGATGACACCCGTGCTGTGAGATAGAGTGCATCGGCAGGGGCGGTCATTGCAGTATTCCATGTCTTGTATGGTTATAAATAGTTCATTTATTCATACTTACGCTATTCCATGACTAAGGGACATACCACATGCTCCTTCCCAGGATACCACGCCGTACAAACAGGTTAAGCACAAGCTACAAGGGTGAGCTGATTGCACTTTTTTCCTGCTTCTAAGGCAAAAGACCCTACACTTCCTCTACCTATATGAATTCCTTCCTACAGCATATGTAAACTGTGCTGTGAGTGGGTGAGGAGTGCCTGTGTAAGATGTAAAAAGAAAGGTGATAAGTTAGAAGAAGAAAGAAGTCTCATTGGTGTACAGATCCATGTGGTACATAAGCAAAACAATAACCGTTTAGTTCCTACAGCTGTGCAATATCTGGATATAAATTCTTAAGAGTACCGGCTTTTGCGAAGGGTGTAACCAATAGCTACACCCATGGTGGGACACCACATCAGCAGTGCTGGGAATGTGACGGAGCCTCTAGAACAGATGTATCCACAGCCCATTCACAGCAGAGCACTGACACACTGTAAAGACCTGTTATATATTTTCAGATCCGTCAACAGCATCTTGCTGACAGTTTCCACCTCCACAGAAAGCTATTGTAAAAAGCTATGGAAATTATTACGGTGAGGATATGATGCCCTGGAGTCAGTGTTCATCCTGTAACAAAGCCGATGGCAATAAGATACAAAGCCCTTTATACTTTTTTATGGTAGTATAGTGTTTAGTGGTATATTATAGCGGACAAGCCGCGGCTCCCGCAGCGTATAATCCGGAGATGATGGATAGGACTCCGCGTCTTGCGGAAATCTGGAACACGGTAACAATGAATTTTCTGGACTCCGGTAGCGGCGTCTCCGGCCTTCGCAGTCATGTGATTTATATCGCGCCTCTCCTTCCCCTTTGGCTTGTTTATTTGGCGGTATAGTTATCCCGTGATATCCATCGCCTTCGCAGGTATGTCCTTCACGTGCCTTCCCAGCCATCCTCATGACTAATAGTGATTAGTCACACTCAAGTGGCTGATATAAATTGCTGAAGGTCAGTGATAAATCCCCGCGCTTAAATCTTTATGATGTCTGGACTGACATTCAAGAGTAATTTAAAAGACAAAGGGGATCGGCGTCGGAGCTAGCTACAGAACAAGTGGCCATAAATCACCGCTTACCCAGGCCTACAGATGTAGCCATCATTTTTCAGTGTCTGGAGAGGTTCTTGAAGGCCTGTCATAATTATTAACGTAAACCCTATCACGATGGCGCCGACGCAAAGAAAAGATTGGAAATTAAAAGTTTGGAATTTACCAAGTTTTAAAATTCCTGTTTAAAATGTCTTCTCTCATGTTGGCACAAACCAGAAGAGCTGGAGATTGGTACAAGGACGCGTAGAGATGTATTAGGGGTTGTTAAGTTCGCAGGTTGGCGCAGGGTTGTTGAATCGCCATCTGGCAACTTTGTCTTATTTCATAATATGCCAATGTTCAGGGAGATTCCATAAAAAAGGCCCCCGAATATACTGGTGTAACTTTCATTGGGATGAAGAAATCTGAATCCCCCAAAAAATACATGCTCCATACTTTGATGTTGATGTAGTCTTAAAGGGATATTCCACTCAAACATAATTTTTGATATGTCACTGCCCATGAATGGACTATCAATTCCTTCCATACTTGTTATTTTATATTCAGTCTCCTTCCCCCAGTTCTGAGCTGCTGCTTTCTGCTGAAGACACAAAAATCTGTGTGTGAGCTTT